>NC_080593.1:96248597-96463597 GCF_027887145.1 Ammospiza caudacuta | reverse complement strand
CAATGTAAATATCCATGAAACTTCTGTTTTGTGAATTGAAGCAATGGCTTAAGGAGTGGTCCAGAGTTTGACCAGAATTTTATCACACTGAAAGGAATACTTACATCTCTGCCTGCCAAATGCTTTACAATAGGCACTTGTGCCTGCCTAGGCTGTGATAAACTGTCTTAAGAAACTTGGACCACAGTATCAGCAGGTGCTGTGTGGTAAATAAGGGATAGTTTGTGGTGCTGCAGGAACATAGATGTAGTTCTGGTGTCTCAACAAGGCTGTGAGGAAAAGATTTCGTCTTTTGAGTCATCCTGAAGCAAGTTTTTTTGATTCTTATTTTGTTCCACTAAGAAAACCTTTCTAAAGATAGTTTTTGCTGGATTTAGAGTAAGTTGAATTACACAAAGAATTAAACAATTGCCTGAATTTTGTAACAAAAAAGGGTAAATAACCTCTAAATCAGCCACCAAAAATAAACACGCACACAGACACACACGCGCGCACACACACGCACACACACACACACACACACACACACAGACAGACATATCAGATAATTTAAATATTTTGCCTTAATCATGATCAACTAGGAAGAAAAAACAAGCAAGGTTAATAATTTCTGGCTTGAAACAAAAACATGGAAAAAATTAATCATTTTAAAATGTCTTCTTTATATTCTTGCTCTTATCATTCTGCTCACCTCCTTTGTTTGCCTGTTTTTCTATGTTTCCCAGTAAACTTCCATGTTGTGCTGTAGTAGCTGACTCAGTCCCACAGTGCTGATCAGTCACAGCCTGTGTTCTCGTGCATGAAATCTCTTTTTTAATGTTGGTTAGTACTCCTGCAAATTGCAAAAACCCCATCCTCATCTTCTACACATCAACAGTCTGCATTTGTTTTCCGTGTGTTGGTTGTGGTGGGATCTTCCCAGGCTTGATAGAAGTACATCACAGTAGTAAAGTGTTAGTGGGTAAGGACACTTACTGCGCACTGCTGTGACAGTCACCATGAACCTGTGGAGCTGCTTAAGGAGATCGTGTCTTTGTTCAAATATTTTCATGCATTTTTGAAGATGGTAGCTTATATTGTACAGAGCACTATTTGTATGATTGCTTCTGCTCACTCATCTCAAGACATTTATAGGTCAATGTAATAAAGAAAGAAAATTTAATAATATATGTGTTTTTATCCAGATGAGTGACTCACTTTGTGTTTCTATTTCTCATGTGAACTGCTCTTTGACTTTAATGTGTAGTTACATTACTCGGCATTGAATTTATATGTATAATGTAGATTCTTCCCTTCAACTTCCCCACCACAGCTTAGAAAAATTTTAATGTTGAATACCACAGGAAATGCTGCAAGTAAGAAGACTTATTGCTCTTTTCAGCAAGAGATAAAATTTGAAGAGCATCTTTGTTGTTTTACCTTTTCTATTTACACCAACATTTACAGCAGATTGGCCTTTGATTATAGCAAACCCTTGACCAGCAAAGAGACCAAAAACCTGGACTTTTAAAACTTTCTCCCTACCTAAGAGAAATTGTCCAGTAGCAAGAGAAAAAGAGGAAACTGAAGTTACTGGTTAGCAGGAGCTTTTATATACTAGTGCTCTGTATGAAGTGGCCCTTTTGTCATTTTCTTCCCCAATTTTTGATTGTTGAAGCTCAAATTTCCATGTCAGGTGACTTAACCAACAGATGCACTTAAGAAGTTGGTTGCAGTGTTGTCAAAAATGCAAAGGCATTTCTTTTGTAATCCCATGCTCAGGAAATGTAGCCTTTTGAAAGTGCTTGTGTTAAAAACAAAGTAAATCCCCACAGAGTGGGTCCTTGATCTTGGAATGTGTGTCCTTCATTTTTGTTCCTCTACAGAGCTTGTTGACCATGGAATCATTTTGGTGCATCTATCTTTTTTTTCATGGGACTTGTTATTGACAAAGGTAGAGATGGTGAGAAACAGATAAGTCTTCTGTAGTGGTAATGGGTGGGGGGGATTAATTTTTTTAAACTTTTTTGGTCTTTAAATATAATAGACTTTGTCCTTATGGTTATAGATACACTATTTTAAAGTTATTACGTACTGTTATTTTAAAAAATACTGTCAATACTGATAGTTTTATTTGTGTAATTTTAATTGTGAATGAATTAGAACCCTGACAGGGGGTGAACAAGAGTCTTCTTGGAATTTTTAATGGCAGCCCATATTAAAAGAATTATGTGTATTCCCTGAAATTTCTGGGGGCAAGAAGGGTGGAGGGAAAACTGGGACACAAAGTCTGATTAGAAGCATCCTGGCCCACGATAGGGAAGACAAAAAAATTCTTAAATCAATGGGTCTGTAGAAAGCTTTAATAAACAAATAAATAGAGTACTTCTGCAGCTAATATGCTCTTCAATATCACCCAATCCAAAGAAATACCTAGTTGTCTTTTAGGTTTTTTTCAACTGTACTAATTAACCTGTTTTTTTTCCATAAAAATACAGTTTCTTATGTACAGCTGTTAAGAATTACAGGCTGTGCTAGGCTGTCTTTTTTCTTCCCCATTTAGTTGGCTTTTGTTGTGTGGTACTGCTGTGATGTATTTTCTGTCAGGTGAGATTTACACATAGTCTGCTTGACAGGAGCAGTTAGCCACAAGGATTTCCTAAGGAGAAACTTCCTGGAGCAGTGGGTAAGGATTACTATTTTTCTTACAGTCAAGACGGAATTTGCAAGCCCTCCTGGCTGCAATGGGCCCTCACTCAGCTGTCAGCCCCACTGGCCCTGCCCTGGCACAGCAGCAGACCTTTATTTGATCCATTCTCCCCTGAATGGCAAGCTAAAAATCTCCTTTCAGTTCAGATCTGCCTTTTTTTTTTATTCAAGGGAGCGAGTAGGCAAGGTTCTAGTGCATTTTAAATGAAAGCAGTTAAAATAAGTATGTATGTTATCTAAAATACCTGTGGCTTAACTACTTAGACTTGAAAATGTTGCTATCTTCTTTAATGCTAGATGATAAAATAAATCAGAAGGGGAAATCTTCAGTTCAAGAACAGGTTACGTTGCTAGGGAGTCTGTGGCCTCCCAGAGAGTTTAATTGAAGCAGCAGCCACTACCATGCAAGCTGCTGGGAGAATCAGCTTCTCCAGAGCAGTGTCAGGGTCTGACAAGAAAACCCCATTTGGGGCATGAAAGACGTACTTTCCAGCAGTCTCAATTTGTCCAGCATGGAGGCTTCGGCTTTGTGTCCTGCCCCTTCACCTCTCCTTGTCCCATGAAACAATAAATGAAAAGCATAGGCTGGTATTCTCTCCCACAGCTGCTAAAAGCAATTATTCCAACTCTTTATGGAGCTTTCAGAAGCTGCTCTGTGCTCTTTCCATCCAGCATTAGGGGTTTTTCAGGTCTTGAGGGCCTTGCACATCTTTTTTCCCTTGGGAAGAAAAACCCCAACAATCTCCAAGAATGAAAAATGTGTATTTCTCTCTGTTCTCAGAATTCTGGCAAAGTCTATTTCAAAATCTTCAGAGTCTCCTGCTATAAACAGCTTCAAAAATTTGTCTTGGAGGCATGGCTGTTTGGGAGTGGCTGTTTGCTACTGATTGCAGAAGGCCGCTCATACTGATAGGGTTATACTGGTGGTGACTCTTCTGTCAGTCTGAAAAACTTCACATTACACCTGCTAATAGGCTTGTGGTGCAATTTGAAACTGCCTGTCTTAGATCTCTGAACAGTCTTCAAAGTACATGTCTGTTTCTAGCAGTTTTATCCAGACTTCTTAAGTCAGGGATGTTGATTCCTTATGTAGTTTTTAGATAAATACATTGGAAGGCGTGCATACTGCAGTGAAAATAATGTAACTTAGGAACTGGCTTTTAGCTTCTCCATACAAAAAAAAACTCTTTCCTCCCTAAATGGTAACTATATCTGCCTGTAAGCCCCAAGGAATGTTTCTGTGACAACCAGTTGGAAAAATGGGATGTAGGTGTCTTAACTAGTCATCACAGTATATCTGTCATGAGGTTTTGTCTTAGTAACTTCTAAAGGGTAGACCCCTCCAGTAGAAGGAAAAGTATTCTTTTTACATAGAAACTTAGAGACTAAAGATTTTTACTTTTCTTCAATTATTAGTCCTCTAGAAATTTTCAGTGGAGCTGTACATTCATCAGAGATTGAATTTTAGTCATCTGAAAATGTTGTCCTTTTTAAAGTTTAGTAGTTGGTGTTTGTTTGTTTATTTTCATTAACCTTTCAAGTCCTTCTGCTGAAATTGCCCTACTGTTCAAAAAATATTCACAAGGGCGGAAGACTAACAGGCAAGATAGGGGGAGTGGAGCAGAGAGTTCTGGTTCATTTTCTCAGTCCCAGTTTATTTATGTTATTTAAAGAATTACATTAAAAATTTAGGTTGGAGATGGAAACAAAGACACTTATCACCTGGAGATGTTCCTTTCTGAGCATATGCTGAATACAAGATCACCTTTTGCCTCTCCCTGTGTTGCTTTTGGGGCTGTTCTTGGCTCAGATTGAAGGGAAGATATGGTGTGAGACAAATGCCTGTCACCTGGTTAGGGTATTTTCATGGAGTAAGACCCAGAAACAAGGTTACTCTGTTTCAGTGCTGTTCTTTCTCCTCCTTTTTGCTGCTGTGTAATTCCCTGTGAGAAGTCAGTTGGATACTGATGTGTTTCTGTCATATTTTGCAGTTAATGCATTGTATTTGCAAGTTTATGTTGTATTTGTGTTTGCTGTTTATATACACAGGCTAAAAGCTGTCTCAAGGGATATGCCAGAAATTTGGGGTTGTCTTAGTTTTCTGTAGATGAAAACTGATAATCTTCTCTTGTCACCTTCCAGGAGAGAAACCATTCAAATGTGATGAGTGTAACTTTGCTTCCACAACACAATCGCATCTGACACGACATAAGCGTGTCCATACTGGAGAAAAGCCTTACAGATGTCCCTGGTGTGACTACAGGTAATGAGTCATTAACTAAAGCATGATGAGAGAAGGGTTAAGGTGATCAGATGAGGTTCATTTGAAGTCACCAATAAAAATATATTGCCATTAAAATACCATCAGGGCAGCAGTAATTACGTATTAAATTAGGAGCTAAATTTTAAAATTTAGTCTTCAGCATTTAGGTGTTACTTTATAAAGAAAAACAAATGATGGGAAACCTTTTAGTGGTAACACTACAGTGCTAATGTTGAGTGTTTGTTTCACAGCTGCTCCAGTGTCTGTTGGAATTCTCTGTGGTGAGGCTGCTTATCTACATTGCCTTTTCAAATCATTTGCGGTTTTGAAATTTTTCTTGGTTGAGTTGCGACCATTTCACCAAGAAAAGAAAAGTTCTCTAAAAGGCTTACCAGCCTGAGTACTCTCCAGACACTTATTTGAACTGGACACAACTCGAGCTAGTTACAGTTCTTCAGAGTCTTGTTGTTCTGCTCCAATTTTCCTTTTCCTTGCTAGCCAGGGTGTTAGGATGAAAGTTGGCCAAAGGGTTGGTTGCATGGCAAAGCCGCCCATGTTACACCACTAAAACCCATCCCCATGTTGGGGCAGTTGATTAAATTTTAAAAGAATCACATTGAACAGTGAAGGTTACTTCTGGTGCTTTTCACCTGGTGTCTTTGGTTTGTTATAGACTACTTATTAAATGATCTCATGTTGCTTCTTAAATGCATCTTTACTCTTAAACACACATCTTCTACATTCTTGAATACTTTTAATACCTTGCAGTGAGGTGACTAGTCTATGTGTATCATAAAGGAATCCCCAGAAGGATTTTGTGGGCAATTTGCAAGAGTTGATGTTCAAAAAGTTCTTAAAAATCAGCATTATATTTGATAAATGGCATATGATTAGATGCATGTGTTGTGATGCATGCACACAAGAGGGGAAAGTTAAACATTTAAATATACCCCTATAGCATTTTTGTATTTTCTTTTCATGCTGAACATACAACTGTAATGTTCCTTTAGTATAAGTTTTAATGTAGTTTCCTAAAGCAAGACTACATAATGAAGCCTATCTGCTCTCATAATACCTGTTTTCATGCTATTTATGTGCTACTTTACAGAAAACTCATGTACAGAAAACTTCTGCAGGGGTCACAGATTTTCTGTACAAAACTTCTCATTGAAATATTTTGTTTGCATGGGGCAAATGTTCTGTGAACTCTTCTGTACTGAGCACCCATTAAATCACACTCTAGAACTGCAGAGAACTGAATTTGATGACCTCAGGGGGAGGGGCAATGTTTCTGTGCTGCCACCTTAAGGGTGTCACTGTTTCTTTATTTTTTCTTTTTAAGTAGAAGTGGTTTTGTCAGCTTCAGTAAGTCATCTAGGAATTAGAGGTGGTTTTCATTTGTCAGAGCAGCTGTGTTAAAAGGTCTGTGTTGAGTGAAGTGAGAGCATATAAGCATTACTGTGACATGATGTGCTGCACTGAAGGTAAAAGAAGTGCTGTCTTTAATGCTGTGTGTTTTAGGACACTTAATCTTGTGGTCATCCACTTTAACTGAATCATCCCAATTGGCAGGAATAGTCTTTTTACAGGGCTAGGAAATGAGAAGTGGGTTACAGTGGGTTTGAGATCCTAGGCTGGGAGACCCAAGAGACTGGGAGTGTTGTAGATGTGAATCAGTTTGGGGTTTGTTACATACATCCAATGAGTGGATGCACTTCTCTCACTCAGGATGACCACATGCAGTGCTCTGTTGAGTGAAAGACAGATCATTTTACTTTGGATAAAGAGTTTTCTGTATGGGATATAAATTCCAAGAAATAACAAGTTTTTTAAGAGTATTTTATAATACTGGAGGTTATTAGAGAATATGCAAGCATAGCATATTTTATCAGGATTAACAAGAAATATCTGGGCATGCCCTGCTTTTATATTATTGAAAAATAAATGTTTCATGACAATAGAATGTTAGTTTCCATCCTTCACAGGCCAATTTTGACCTAACCTTTGGAGGCTGATCTCTACAGATACCAGCTGATGAAGCTTTGATTCTGCAGGAAATGTGTTCCAAGCTCAGCTGAAAATCATCTGGTAGGGATGCAGGAACCAGAGCTATGCTGCTGCTGCAAGTTCATAGAGGCAGTGAGGCACTTTGTGTAGCTGCAGAGGAGCCCATAGAGGGGCTGCTGTGTTTATTAGCTCAGCAGTCCTGCTTGTGCCTGCCAGTTTCCACAGTCCTGGGATATTAGCCAGCCTTGTTGGCAAGTAAATGTTCTGCTCTCTATCCACCTCACTCTTCATTTTAAACTACAATTTTAAGGGAATCACATGTTGCCTCTTTGTCAAGTCATGCAGTATTTCTCTTTTAAAGGAAAGTTATTAGCAACTCTGTAAATAATATTGTTTGCACAAGTTCAGCAGATGGTATGTAGTCTTGCAAGTGTCACATAGAGAAAATGTTAAAATGAAGATTTTAAAATCTGCTGATCTAGTGATAAAATTCACCCCTAAGTCTAGTGGTTGAGGTCTCATTGTGATGCTGTGAGCTCGGCCCTTGCACTGTAAGTTCATCCAGACTATTTCATGTGTTGCTGTTTAGTGTTGCTTGGCAACTGCAGACTCTTTAATGAG
Organism: Ammospiza caudacuta; assembly: GCF_027887145.1. Taxonomy (NCBI): domain Eukaryota; kingdom Metazoa; phylum Chordata; class Aves; order Passeriformes; family Passerellidae; genus Ammospiza; species Ammospiza caudacuta. The sequence goes on along the minus strand of NC_080593.1, from coordinate 96,456,018 downwards.
CCTTGTACTTTCAGGGAAGTGAATATTCCTCATTCTGTGTTGGGATATGGAGGAAAGTATTGTTAGTCTTAATATAAATTTTCCTTTCATTGCTAACTAATCTCTGTTCTATGAAGCAGTTTGAGACACTTGAATTAAAACAGTGGCTAAGTACAAGATTTTAAACTATTCCCATTCAGCTGATTGGTGCTCAGAGCATTCTTGGAGATTCTTGACTTCAAGCTTTTCAATTCCTCAGCCTGAAATGGTGAATAATCATCCTGCAAAAATTCTTGCCAGTCTAGTGAGTGAAAGGGTACATAACCCTGGCTAGAAGTACAGAAAAAGGGCTATTGGAAGAAACTAATCTGAACTTAGGAACTGTTATAAACTTTATAAACTGAAGTGAAATCATCTGTATGGTACTATGGGGAAAAGAGTGATTTTGGCTGCATGGAACAGAAAAGGCAATTTATTCCCTATATAGCACACAGCATGAGACATCCTTTTTTAAACTAGAAAAAGACATGAATGGATGTGGTTTTCTGAGGGGAATGGTAAACTAACTTAGCATTTTTAGCTCACAAATTATAAATTCTCTATAATATGCATATGCTTATAGTTGTACTTCAGTATTCTTGTGAAAAATGTTCCCTTCCATCTCTAGTTTTTGTCTGGTGACCACTTGATATTTATTTTTGTCTAATCTTTTGTATTTTGATGACAAAGAAATAGACATCTGCTTTTCGATAGTAGTATATGACTTCCAGTAACAATTACAATTTGAAATTATGTTTTCAGTCTAGTTTTAAAAATCCTTTAGAAGGGAGCAAAATATAATATTCATAAACACAAACGTTTAGCTGTATTTTTGGTTACATATTTTTCACATTTCATTTTTCAATTTAGGTTTTTCCCCATTTAGATACAAATATGCATGATTTTCCTTTGCATTTACTTTTTCAAATCACACAGCATGTCTCTCCATTCTTAAGTCAATGTGCTTTGTCATACAAAAATATTCATTCACCCTTAATTAATGTTCAACCTAATTTTATAATACAGAATTGGTCTCACAGGGCCCTGCACTACCATTACTTATGCAATGCTTATTTTATTTTTCCTAGTCATTTAAAAAAGATGTGTTATGTGACTGAACTTTTCAGATGACACCATCCTGGAGTAACACTGGCAACATTGCATTTGGAAATGGGCACAGTAAGCACTGAAGAGCTGTATAACATCCTGAAAATGAGCAGCACCTGTGACACAGGGCTCTAAATCTGTTGGCTGTATAGTCTGTGGACTATACAGACAGACTTTCTAAACCTGCAGCATAGTTAGGTACTTGAATTTAACCTGATTGCAGAAGTGAAAAATTCCCCTAAGTTCTGATGCTGTCAATGAAAGATGTAGATATACAGCATTTTCAGAACTAAATTGGTTTTTTGCATGTGTCTAAGAAAGGGAAATCTCATTTATTCATATGTAAGGTTTTAAATTTAACTCCCATTTGTTCTGACTTTCTATATAACTACTAAAACTTCTCAGGCAATTTATGCTTGTGGTGTGTGGGAGGGGGGTGTTTTAGTGAAATGGATCTGAGTTACATGGAGGGGGGCATGCAAAAGGCAGAACCCTGCTTTTCTCACATGATTAAATTTGTTGGATTACAGTGCTCAGGAGAAGCACTGGCATAATTTCATGATGCAGAAAGAGTTTTGCTACTACTTTGACCACAAGAGTGTGGGACTGATATTATGGTAATGTGCTTCAGGTCATCCCTCTGCTGTGATTAAAGAAAATAATTTTCATTTGTCTGGGACTCCATTGTATGGTTCATTTTGCACAGAGTACCCATGGTGGTGAGGGAATGAAAGGCAATATGCAGAGGTGTTTCTTAGTCATAGATAAGAAGGTGTAGAAGTTGGATAAAACAAGCAGCCAGGCCAGCAAAACAGCATGCATTCCTCTCTGTTAAGTGTATGACTTGTGAAGGATGTCTTAGAAGACTGAGAATAAATAGCATACATTTTTAATATAATTATGTAAGCTAAAATAAATATTTTACATTTATTATGCATAATAAAATAATTAAACAACATTCTGTAGGGGAATTATGGCATCTGAAATTCCAACTGCAGATGGATTCATTGCATATTTTCAGCAGCAGCAGCAGCATGACTTAGGAGGAGTTACTCCACAGGGGCTACTTTTCTTTTTTGGACAGCATCTCTAGGGAGTTCCTATTTCTGTCTGACTTATAGTATCTGTTCATAGGTTGTAAAGACCAGTTTATAATACACTCCAGGATTTGCACCTAAGTCATAAGAATGTGCAGAGTAAGTGTTTTCTCTCTGTTTTGGTGAATTCAATAACTTTTAGGTATGATGGCATCAGCTGTGCACTATTCCCTTATTACATCAAGGATAACTAGGGACTACTTTACAGATGAGGTAAAAATACATACTAATTGATAGCAAAACTGAAAGGCTGTTAAGGCAAATTCTACATAAAATGATGAAAACAGTTTATTTATCATTAAAACATTATTATCGAAATGCTCTTTGTAACCAGTGAAATTGAATATGCTTGTATAGGAAATAACTAGGTAATACAGCTATATAGGCTGATGAGGATTCCAGGTGGCAATCAGCATTGCACTATGGGAGAGCACTTTTATATATATACATCACAAAGGCAGAATTGGGAAAAAATGGTGCATATACTTTGTACAAATACAAAATTGTTAAGGAAAATAAAGCATGTATGTAATAGAGCAAACAGGGCCTTCGGGAAGTACTCCAGCTTCTGCAGTGTTCAGCAGCAGGAGTTGAGGATATCCAGTGCCTTGTGCTAGGAGACTTATAAACAAATGAAGATAGAAGTTTAGAGAGACATTCTGTCAGTGCATGGGCACAGTTCCCAGATGAAAACTCAGAATATTATTCCCCCCTTAGTTTTTAGTAAACATTCAGATAAACTACTTGGAAATGTTTCTATTAATCTGGAATAAAATATGCTGTAACATTTAAGTCTTTAAAAGAAAAATAATCTGAAATAGAATTTAGATATAGTTGCAAAAACACTTTAATTATTCCAGCGAATACATGCCATACAAAACAATGGTCAGTATTATTCCCTTCTGTAATGTTTCTGTGGCTTAATAAGACCTCTTATATTCACCTAAGTTATAGCATATAGTTTATGTGATGAAATCAGAATAAAAATATGCAGTGTTGCAGTAGCATCAATGCAGATCAGCTATCAGGTTAACCAGTTTAAGCAGATGTAATTCCTAACACTAGGAATGGCAGAGCACACAGGTAACGATGTGACCCTTGCTCCAAAGTGTCTGTGCTGACTGCACTGACTGGCAAATTGTGTCTCTGCAGTTTTGGACAATCCTTGGTGTCAGTGTATGAAAGAACTTGGGTTCCCTCTCTCAAAGCTGTCTCTGTCCAATGTCACTGCATGGAGTGCTCAAGAGAATGTGTGTAGGAGGAAACACGATTGTTCCTTAGGGAAATATCGGTGCACAAGCACACACACGTGCATTGCACTGGTATGTGTTGACTTGGTGACTGGGCTCCACTGGGAAGTTGCCATGTTAAGAGGCCTTGGCACAGCATAAAATACTGTCATCATGTTGTGAGATCCTCCATATGCTGTATTTGTAATTAAAAGCATCATAAATGCACTCTACTTGGTAGAAGGGTGGTATGGACTTTTACTAATTTTAATGGCTAATACTTGTTAAAGAAATTCATCAATAATTCCGTGAGCCTTGGTACCTCTTTTGTTGTTTTGGGATTTTTTTTTCTTTTTATTTATGTATTTTATTTATTTATTTATTTACTTGTTTGTTCTTAGGGGTTGTTTTTTTCCCCCTATTGCCACTCTAAGAAAGAGGAATTAAAATATGCCTTTTTAACTCAATGGGTCTGTGATTCTCACGCTAACACTGAACTTGGGGCTTTAAGGATGTGCCCAAGTGGTGATGCCATTGCAAACACTGATAATACTATTCTCATTTTATGTTGAGTCCTTTGAAGGACAACTTTTAAGGGATCTATTTAAGCCTAAATGCTGTGCTAAATTACTGCTGAGTTTAATGTTACTGAGACTTGAAGCCATTTCAATATCAATTTAAAAATTAATATCTGGTTTCAGCATCTCTTTGTTACAGCCTCTCTTGATAGGCCAGCAGTTTGTAAATTGTTCACGCTTTAAGTTCTGAAAAATATTGTCAGTCTCCTGATTTCTTTCAGTAGTCACTGTCTTTCCCTTACTGTTCAATTTGGGCTTTGTCCCTAAATGTTTTTGTGGCAGCCCCTTCCCTGCTGAACTGATGGTGTTTTTTCTGAATCAGTGTTCAAGACACTTAACCCAAAACCTTGAAGTATTTGGTGTCTAGGAAATATGAATAAGACCCACTTCATGCAGTGGACAGATTAATGTAACTAATGTATTCTTTTATCACTTTTTATCGTCTCTCTGTCCTCACACTTCTTTTTTTGCTATCATATGTAGTCATCACTGTCTCATCTATTCCTCATTCTTAAAGAGCATAAATATGTTGTCATAAATACATGTATATTTATATTTTATATATACTTAATTCACGTTTATCAATCTGAAATATCAGCATATTATTCAAATTAAAACAATCCTAAGTATGTTGTATTTTGATAGTAAATAAAATTTTAGTATTAACCTCAAGATGAACAGCAATGCTATGGTCTTAATATAGCATGTAGTAGCAAAAAGACCTGTGATTTCCTATTCTTACAGTTCTTCTGATAAAAAAGTGCAGTAAAGATCTTTTATGACTACAAATAAACTTCCATTTGTTACAATGGTTTGATCTAAAAATAATCATTGGCATCATAGCTTAATTAATGTGAGCCTTTTGTGTAAAACATATTTTAAAAAATATTAAACCAACCATAGATGTTTTCTTTGCTCTTGCCTGGTAGCAGAGAATAAAAGAATGAATTTGTTTGTTTCTTTTGCTATTCCTTAATCCCCAATGCAATAATTATAAAAGGGCCAATGTTATCTTTGGGGGTGATGAAATCTACAATGAAGAATTATTATTATTATTATTATTATTATTATTATTATTATTATCATTATCATTATCATTATTATCATTATTGTCATCATCATCATCATTATTATCATTATTATTATCATCATTATTACTGCTGATAGCTACCATCTAACTATGTGGCAGGTAGCTAGCAATCTGAAATCACTTTGGTAGCAGTACAGGTCTCCAAGATGAAATTGATAGACACGAGCCAGTTGTGTTGTGTGGGGTTTATTCTCCAGGCTATATGGCTACTACTCTGTAAAACAAGTTCCTGTGTTAATGCTGTCTTTGTGACAACTTTTCCTCTTCCTCCTTCATGTGTGACATACAAAACAGATTGAATCTGGGGAAGTCACAGAAAGCAAGTTCTGTTCTGAAGTCCCAGCAAGAGGTATGCTCTAGTGCAAGGGGAAGAAAGGGAAAGGATTTTTCTGTTTAAAGTCTGATGAAAATGAGATAAAGAAAAGAATTGCTGAATAGCAAGTAAAATAGGGAAAGAAAAGAGCTTTTGTGTTTGAGAAAAGCTTGCCACTTAGATACTTTTAATGCATTAGAAATGGTGAGCAATTTTCCAGATAAATTTGGCATTGTTAGAAATTCCTGATTTATTAAAGCTAAATAAAATTCCTTGCGCATTCCAGCAGAGTTACCCTTGTCTCTGTTCCAGCTTCTGCCCAAATTCTCCTGGAGAGATATGTTTGGGGGGCTTTGGGACCTCAGGTTCTAAAGCCTTTGTCACCAGCCCAGGGTTCCTGTACTCCAGAGTGGAAGCACAGGCTCGACGCACGGGGCTGGCACCCCTGCAGCGTGGCTGGGGGGTGTCTGCCCGGCACCACAATGTGATGTGGTGGGAATGAGGCTCTGGAGCAGCAGCAGCACCTGGGGTTTGAGAGTCTGGTGCTCCTGGCGCCCTCTTCCCAGTGTTGTGGAGAGCACCTATGGGCTGAACGCTCATCTCTGAGAGCCTCAGCTTTCTGTTTTGGAGAGAGAGGCGTTAGGGATTTGGGAGCTCAGAATGCCAACAATGTTGCTTTGAACCTGGGGCTTCAAAGTTGCTGCTTAGAGTTGGCCAGGGGAGAGCTTGTCTCAAGGTTTGCATTGTTGCCTTTTCTCCTTCCTGAGCAGCTGGGAGAAGGTGGTGCATGCTCCATAGGAAAATGTGGCATGAGGAAGACAGGCTCCCCATCCCTAAAACCATTTTGCAGTCTCTGTTGTATGGTACTCTATTCTCATAAGTCATGGATCAGGGATCCCTATTTCCCTTGAGGCTTTGCTTACAAAAGGACAATCTGGAGAGGAGCCTGTTGTCCTGTTGTAACTTATTAAGTTGCTTATTACAGCTATTTTGTCCCTGTTTGGGATGATCTTTGTGGTTCTGCTAGGCCTGTTTAGGTCTGAATAATAGCTGTAGATGTAGCTGAGACTTCTTAGGGAATAAACAGCACATAAAGCACTCTGTTTTATTACTGGAAGTGATGGAGTGATGTTCTGGTGTTATCTTTTTTTTTTTTTTTAATGTGTTTTAAAATGTACTGTTTGAATAATGGAAAAGGATTAAGGGAAGAAAATGTATATGAACAAAAGGTTGCTCTGCATTCTTGGATGCATTGAGTCAAAGCTAGTTCTTACTTTGTGTCTTCAGAGAAAAGATGAGGTTGTTACAGCACACCTCATCATCTCCTCAGCAAGTTAGATATGCTGAGGCTTAGCATGCCTAATGCAATGGAACAAGCTAATGCAGCAATGTTCTCCTTTCTCCCACCCCCATGGGTCAGGGGATTGGAGTGGAGACATCCCTTGATGTTTTCCCACTTCTTTCTATTAGTGCACAGGGATTTTTCCTAGGTTTCTTTTTTGTTCCACCTAATCAAACCTCTCAGCTCACTGTGATTCTTAGAATATAGGTCCATACCCATATATCCACATTTTTAGATAATGCAATAAAGTGATACTTCTTCTGGTGTTCTTCAGCATTGCTATCTTTTTTTTAATGTATTTAGTGATGTTATCATTTAAAACATACAAACTCTTCATTTCATAATACTCTAAAATTATTTGTGTTATAATCCTGTAAACACAGCTGGTGATTCTACTGATATAAACTGAACATCATCCCATGGTTCATTATGATATTGCTAATAACCCTTAAAATATAGTATTTATTGTTTCATGTTTGTAACTTCCATGCATGCTTCTTCAATCCCCATTCAAGATGATTATGGATTCTCTCTAACAACTGTAGCATGGGACGTCATTTATTCTGCTGCAAATCCCATGTGGAACTGTGTGAGCTTCTTCAAAACATTTCTGTTGAAATTTTGCATGCACAATCTACAGGGCAAACAATACATAGAACCATTTTGAAGTTGTAGAAAGTATTTTAACTACTAAAATAAATTCTTAAGTTCTGATGATGTTTCATTAGAAAAATACAGTGTTTCAGACATTTTTGTTAACAAGCTCTTTTTAAAGTACAGAGAACCATGTCTATTAGCAAATTTTGGAGATCTCTTATATGGGCATTTTAACATATAAAAAGTCATTAGTAATTTGTTTTGGTTTTGGGAAAAAAGATGTATCTTTAGTTTAGAAAAGCAGATTTTTTTTTAATCAGTTGACAAGGATTGTCTTTTAGTCTTCTGTCCCAAACTTTTTGTGAGACTTGTGCCAGCCCATCCATCCATCCATCTTTCACCCATTTCTTTAATAACTTTTTAAGCTGTTGTCCAGTTTCAGTGAAAACTGACACCCTGTAGTAGCTGCTGAGATAAATTAAGTTCAGGTTTCCTGAAAGAAGTGGATGAGAAGAGGAGTGAAAAGAAATCACAGAGGACCAGTCGGGCAAAATTCAGCTGTCATGCATTCTTCTGTTTTACAATCCAGCCTCACCACCCAGAACAACTGGGTTTTCTTGGATGGGGATATCCTGAAGGAACATGCTGAGGAGCCGTTGTTTGCTGCATTGGTGCATTGGGAGATTTAGTGAACAGGGCATGAAAGCATAGAAATCATGCTTCAGTTGGTATAATGCTCATATGTCAAAGTATTGAGTCCCAAATTGTTAGTTGCGAGTTGTCAGGATAGGTCCTTTTTAAAGGTAAAATTAAAAAGGTATTTTTCAAAGGATAAGGAGGAGACCCCCAAAATCTGTGCTTTTCTTTAGAAAAAAGAATCATTTGAAAAAGATTTATACCCAGGCGATTCAGACCAGTGACATTTCTTACTGAATAAGAAGAAGCTTCCCACTGTGGAGAGATTGTTCCACAAGTGCTTTTTTTGGCACTTTTTCTATAATTCATTCACTGATAGACTGACATATTCATAGATCTATATAGATGTATTTACTTCAGGAAAAAGAAGCAAAGTTTGAAGAAATGGTAAGTTCTTTTTACATGCTGTTAGTGATACTGAGCATCCACAAATTCTCATCTCATGGCGTCCAGTGGCTCTGTTCCTATTTGAAATTCAGCCTCTTCATTTACGTGACTAAATGTGACTTTCATCACATTTTAATTTGAATTTTAATTACTAGTCTTTAAGATTTTGATCAGCACTAATAAATTATAGCACAGTCATATGGTATTTAGCTGATTGATTTTTGCATGCTGAAATATAGTCATTTTGGAGAGCAGTAAAACTTTCAAGTAGAAGAAATGTTTCAAAGATAAAGGAATTTGTATTGGATTTGTTCACTTGTGTCAGACCAGAGAGGAAAGTCCTAAGTGTGAACCCTTGTGAGGGCAAAGCAGGTGTCTGCTATCCAGTCTGTTTTAAATAAATGCAGGGACATCAAGTCAGGCAAAGAAGGCCAGCGAGTGCAGCTTTTGGGAATAGCTTTGTGTTTCCTGGTGGTGGTGCAGGAGGTGAGAGATGAGAATGCAGTATTGGGTGATGGTAGCTCTGTTGGTACCCTGCATTGCAGAACTTTATTCTAAAAGGCAAATATTTGTTTGCTGAGTTCTTTTCCAGCTGCATCTGTTCCTGGCTTCCTCTTTTGTTTGGATGTCTTTTAGAAGTCTACAACATAACATCAGGAGAATCTTTATTTTCTTTTCCTGCTCTGAAGTGCCCATTTTTAGTTTCAGTTCACCAGTAGCATGGCAGGAGTACTGTAACAGAAAGGATTATAACTAAGCCCCTCTCCATCTAAGCATCTCTGTTCCATAGCTCAGTTGGGAGTCAGCTCTCACTGGCTGGAAAGTGAGTACTGTCACAGGGTCGATAATATAAAACAAAAACAAAGCCAGTGGATAAAATCTGGCTCCACTGATGTTATTCACCTTCCTCCCATGTCCTCAGTGAAGTGACAATTCTCACCTGTCATGAAGGTACCTGTTTCTTAGGAAGGAGAGAAATGGAAAGCCAGGGAGCTGGCAGCACCTTCCACAAGACTTTGTATCCTGAACAATAAAAAAGTTCAACTAGGCAAGTAAGTAGTGGGATTGAGACCCAATTATTTCTCCTTTTCACTTGATTTTCAAAGACGATCCTAATCTCCTAAATCTTGCCAAAAGACATCTAAATCCAGAAGCATGTACTCCTTTGGGAGTTTCTGTTTTTCACTTCTCTCTCTACTTGAGTTTGCAAGTTCTTGCACCACTGAGTGAAATCACAGAGGCATGCTCACAAGTCTTTGTCCTGGGGAAATGGCTATGTCTGCCTCAAGACTTTTGGTACATTTTTTAGGCAAGAAAGCCCCACTTCCTGTATTTTTGGGAATGTGTTAGAGGCGTGAATATTAGACAACTCAGGATTCATTTAGTCCATAATGAACTTTTGTCTGCAGCCTCATGCAAGTTATTGTTTAGGACTCTCAGCTGAAAGGGCGCAGGACAAAGTGTTTAGAAGCCTGTTGTTTGGATTTTCTAAGAAAATTATATGGAGAACATAACTGAAAACAGAAGAGTGTTTCTGAAAGCAGGGATTATATCTGCTTTTGGTTCCTGGCAGTTCCTTGCTGTCTAATGGCAAAGTTTCAAAACAAAGGGTTGATGCATGATGTTTTGTGCCAGCTAATATACTTTCCTGGGACAGAGGACAGAACTCAGCCTTCCTCAAGATAAGGGCAGCCCTAAACTTGGAAGTTTTACTCCTAGAATGGTTGCATCATTGCTATAAAGTTAGGGGCAACATTGTTTCCTTTTCCAAATCAGATTAGAATGTCTGATGTTGCCTATTGGTGACCTATATCTTTCTTTAGAAACCTAATTTATGCAAATATTGAGACTTACATCAGTTCTTTATTATGTCCACTAATTGCATTGTTGATTTGAATGGTTATGGAGGACAGACTAGGTTGCCACCTCATACTGCCATGTCCACCTGTGCAACTACACAAAAAGCTTTCTACCCTGTGTTACTGATACCCTGTCTCCCAAACCTATCACTACTCTTTTTGCCTACTGTCTGATTATCATATCCTTCTCAATACTTAGATTATATTTTTTTTTGAGGCCAAGACCATTTTCTTTGTTGTTTTTCTGTACAGGAATTGGTGTATCATTACCATGTTGTGCTGCCCTCTCATGTCAACATGCTGTGCAGTGACAATGTACCAGCTTTCTTGGAGCTACTTCTTAATTCATAAACATAGGATTGCATTTCACCAGAGGAATACAGGAAAGCCTTTACTATTGTGGTGAAACCTTATTGTTGCCAGGACTGTGATACTGTTTAATGAGGAAAACCTCAGAGAAGGTGTAACAGCTGAGAATCTGCCTTCAAGTTGAAGTGCAGTATCAGTGCCTAATTCCTATAGTCTCCTTAGAAAATCTTATCTCTCCCTTATTGACTAGTAGTCCAATATCTTTCATGAAAATTGAATGCATATAAACAGAATTTTTCAAATATGTATGCAATCTTAAGTGCCATTAGAATCAACCTTGGCTTTGATTTTAAAACTGGCCTTCAAATACGTGTCTCTCTAGATGCATTTCTGGGTGCATTTTTTTGTTTTGTTTTTGGAGACCATGTCATTGTTATATAGCTGAAGAAAGGGTAGTACTGAAAGAAATGCATCTTGGAATGCAAGTGGAACTATTTAGACTCTCTTCTTTAAAGCACAGTTTCTTTATCTATACTCATCCAATACTTAGAAAGGAAGGATTTCAGGATATTATGAGCTATATTCTTCTCTTACTATTCACCTCATGTTAGTAAGCTGGTCTTCTGTAAATTCATGGAAATAGCCCTGAAACAGAGACCACTTCCATATCTGCAGCAAAAAAACCCAAACTGTATGCATCTGATAACAAAAAGGAAACAAATAGAAATAGATAGATTTTTTTTTTCTAAATTTCTATTACTTACTTAATTTATATTTACTTTTGGAAAATACATGGATTGTTTGTAATAGTTGTAAACTCTTGTGGCCTTTAGGGATACATATGGATTAATGACTTCTCAAAGTATTGTTTTACAAGAGTGCTTTAGCATTTTTAGGGTGAGTGCTTAGTTGAAATAGTCACTAAGGGCATGTTATTCACATATGCATTTTTTGCACCAAACCTGTGTATTTTTTATTATCTGTGCCTTCTGACTTAAATGACTAAGGTGCTTTCATATATGTACATATAACATTAAGCTTGTGACTAAGTCCAGTTGTTCGAAAGTTAGTAATGTTCCCTAGAATCCCATTCTGAATTAGACCTTTAAGGACTGCATTACTATGATATGATGCAATATAGATTCAAAGGAATAGTTTAGTTTTATATAAAAGATGAGGAGTGCAGAGTCTTTTTGGTGCATTCTGTTTGTTTGTTTGCTTGTTTGTTTTTAGTTAAGGAGTGCAATATATGTTTTCTTTAGCTGTAAAAGCACAATCAAGGCAACATGATAAGTGAGTCAGTGTTGTAAAAGTAAAACTAATTTTGCCTTCACTCACATGAGCTATAGAAGGAGGAAGCTTTATTGTCCCTGGGAAGGTGATAAGGCAGAGTAATTGTATATTATACTGTCCTGGAACATCTGCCTGAAGACTGTTGGAGCAATTCATCTATCATGGACGATACAGCATGTTTTGTCTTTCTGCTTTAACCCATCCCCACTGCTGGCCTGCACGAAGGTTTTGATAGGGACTGTGCCTGGGCTGGGGCTCACATTAATCAGTCCCCTTGTTCAACACTCCAGCTGACATAATTACAACCTGCGCACAGCAGTTATTCAAGTTGAGTCCTTGTCACTCGTGGTGCGAAACTACACAGCTCAGATCCCGAAGGAGATTGCCTTATCACACAGAACAAGGGCTCACAGGAGTTGAAGAGAATAGAAATGGGAAAATGTCTTCCGGGAGTACTATATATTCCTTTAAAATAAGACATTTGAGAGACTTACAAGGGACAAAGGGAAGCATTGTGCAAGGTCTGAAATGAACAGGTTATTATTTTTAAAAGGATTACACAGGCCATTTTTGTGAAATGGACATGCATTATTAAATAAATTCAGTGGTCTCTCTTATCATTCAGTGGCTCTGCACTATTAGTTTTCTTCAGAAGTGATAAAATAGTTTTTGACTTGTATAAGCTTTAAGTATCTCTCTGTAGAAATCATCAGAACACAACTAATAAAAGTGCTCATATTATACCAGTGAAATTGGCACACACATAAGGGAAGACCTGCAAGGATCAGAGTTAAGGGTGAAGGAAGAAGCGTGCAAAAGGGCTTTCGAAGATGAGCAAGTTCATTAGTTTCTGCTGTTGTGTGATACCAGAGTGTGAAAGGTGAAGCTAAAGAGAAAGTTTCATATTTTGCCATTCTTCCCTCTTTTCATGTTAACCATCTGTGGGAAAAAAGACAAGTCCATAACATTATCTATGATAATGAAAGAAATTTATTTTCATGTAACATGATGGGGTTAATTTTATAGCGTGGTGGGCTTTTTCTTTAAGACAGAACCTTTGCATACGTGATCATAGGATAATTTGTTTGGTATTGGTCTATAAAATTTCTCAATATGACAGGATTTAATTGGTATCCAGAAGGCTTTTGCCCTGGTGTTTAAATTTTTTTCATCTTGGGTCAGGTTTTTGAAGTAACACCATTCAGGCAGTTGCTATTCTTCTCAATCAATAGATCTAGAGTGTTGCCCTGATTTCTCATCTAGTTAAAATCATGTTATGTGTGTTAGACATAATTGTGAATTGTTGAAAGCACAGTGAAAAACTGTCTATTCTGGGTGGTACAATTTTAATCTAATACTTTTACAAGACAGTTTATCTGCAACTTTGAATAGTCTGAAGTAGAAGTGCAGTAGAAGCTACCTTCTACATTTTACTTTATATATAGGTATGTTAGGTGAGTCAAATACATAGTTCGGTGCTTTCATTAGATTTCAGTATCTTTTGGTTAAGTACACAGCACATTAATTTTGATGTGTAGGTCTCCAGTGAAAGTCCTGCTACATGAAAACTGAACTGCAGTTTCTCACTGAGCTGCAGGGCATCCTTATAGGCAAATGTACTCTTGTAGGAACAAAAATCACGTTTTGCTTGCTTCTTACTCTTAAAACCAGTTCTCCTGGAGTGAATGATGTCTGTGAAGTAAGCTCAAAGTACAGAGCCAAATGCTGCATTTACTTACATTTGTGCAGAAAATGGCATTATGAGGACATAATCTGAAGAGAATGATATTTCTCTGATATATGCTTTCAACACACATTTTAGATTAGATAATCAATCACTCCTCCAATTAAACACCCAAATTTGACTTTCAGAATCTAAGATGGCTTTGCAGTATTGACAGCCAGGAAGAATATATTTTAATTTGCAGACTGAACAAATTTCCATGACATCATGGAAGCACAATAAATGGCTGACCTCACAATGACATTTTTCAGACTTGAACTGAACTTCTTGGAGACTTTGAGCCCAGAAAAAGCCTTAAGCTCAGCCAGTCTGACCTTCTACAGAAAACAAACTGCATAGGTGTTTTTTTCCCAGTTTGCTCTGTACTGAACCTCCTACTTCTGACTGGATTTTATGATCTAGAAACATATTCAGATTTGATCTGAAAACAGGCAAAGTCGTAGAACCAAAGTTGTAGAATCACAGTTTCTCTTCTATGAAAGCATAATTGCTGAAGAAATTGTGCTTTGTTTCTCAGTTGAATTTGACTGTAACTTGTAGTCATTGCATTTGGTTTTGTATAGATTTTCTCCAGGTTAGGTTGTCCCTAAATCACACCTTTATTCCATGTTAAATCTCACGGGCCAAGCTCAAGTGTAATAAGCAAAACAGAAGAGGGTTTTATTAAGTGTTTTAGAGGTTTTTTACCCCACTTAACTTCTATTTCTATTTATAATCACTTTGTGGCTGTTTATTCCCTTTTTTAAATATAGGCAGGAAGTAGATATTCTAGAATTAGTTTCTCCAGTGTCACAAAGAAAACATTGCTTGTTACTTCCTTGCTTATACACTAAATATAGCATGGGGCCTTTTCTGCTTATAGCATCACACTGGAAATTCACGTTAAACTGATGGTCCACTAATCCGTAAATAATTTTCAGTGTCACAGCTTTTCACAGCATTGTCCAAGTTACTTGCATGCACTGTGCAAAGGTGGGAGAGCTAACATGTAATTGTGTGTGTACATGTTGTGATTGAACACGCCTGGCTTCTGCGCGTGCTCTGTATGATGGCAGTGTCATCCTTATTAATCATGCTGCCAATTACCGTGTTGTCTGCAAATTTTATTAGCAGGGATTTTATATATAGTTTTGGCATGCATAACAAAAGTGAATCTTTCAGACAATTATTGCTGATTCCTTTGATAAATTGGAACATTTGAAATGAGGAAGAAAATGACCATCTCCTTTTGCATGGGGGGTTGGGGCTGGGATAGGGCAAGAAGAGGCACTGTATTAGCATTAAAAAAACCTACTTTGAGCAGAGATCGTACAGACCACAGTGCCCTGGGTATGAATCCAGGCTGCAAAGCAACAGGATCTGTCCTCTAGGGAACCGTGTTGTCACTAAAATGGCTGAAGGAACTGACACGAAGGCCAGTTGGACGAAGTACCATCTGCATCTGAGATTGACAGGCAGCCTTTGGGGTCTGTTGCTATCATTTCTGACTCCAGCAACATTAGGAGTCCAGTTTCATCTTGTGCAGCCGCTAGATTGCACACCCTTTCCTAGGCTCCATCTGCACTTCTATATCTGTGAAAATACTTTATGTGTTCCTGAGGATATACAAACAGACTCCACAGAATTGTTCGGTTACTTTATGTGGTCATTAAAAGAAGTACAATAGGGAAAAAATTGATGTTGATAGGAAATGCGTGTCTTCAATTAAATTCATCCCAGCTTTTTTAAAAAATGGATGTTTTCCATGGCCTCATTTCAGCAAGGTATTTGATCATGTACATAAATTTAACCTTGTGAGTCATTCTTTTGAAGTCAACGGGGGCTGCTTGTACTTAAGCCACAAAAATGCGTAAGTACCTTGTTAAATCAGGGCCTGTGATACCTAAAGCCCAGTCTCCATCCTCACACCACTGCAGAGATGCTGTTTCTCAGACCAACCTCTCTTTTATGCCATCTGCTCTAGGAAGAAAGGAAAGGGGGAGGGAGGAAGCCCAGGAACAATGGAGTGATTATTCTCAGTTACTGTGAAATAGATGAACTCCACCTGCTATTTCTGCCACTTAAACCTTGGCTGACACAGTGCAGCAGTGCAGTGTGCTCAGCAGACCCCTGCATCCCTCATGCTGCAGCACACAGGCCCTTGAGCTGGACCAGCACAGAGACCACTCTGCCTGCAGCAAAGTGGAAGCCAGGAGTTCTAGAAAACATTACAGAGAGTTTTCAGGAGCAGATCAGTCCCATGAAAAATCGTTTGGTTGTTGTTGTTTTGTTTGTGGTTTGGTTCCTTTTTTTCCCCTTTCTTTGTTTTGCCTTTTTTTTTCTTCTCTAGTTGTTAAAAGGAGACACTGAGCCTCTCTCAGAAGAGCTGCTGGGCAGACTCACAAGCTGAGCAGCTCAGCTCTGCACAGCACCTATGGGGACAGTGAGGACCACAGCACACATGCAGAACTGAGGCACACTTCCACCACTTTCTGTACCCTTTCCACCCATTCCTTCCAAGTCTAGCAGTTTGAACAGGTTTCTATCTAAAAAGCATCTTCTTTATTTCTTTCTCTTTTTTCTTCTGGAAAATAGAATTAATGGAAGCATTTAAGGCAGGATGCCTTATTTCCTTGGAGTCACAGATGGGCTTTCTCCTGGAAGAAATCAAGTTTTCTTTAAATTGTGAAATCTGTTGTTTGCCAGTTTTTTACAGAAATACTCTGAAAATTCATTAGTAGATCTAGATGCCAACACTGGGCCTACATTTTGGTTTTTGTTCACTGTGCAGAGTTGTAAATGACTTTACAGATTCCTCAGAGGTAAACAAGACTAGAGTACATCTCTTCTTATTTCCCTTCAGAATTCCCAATTACCCTGAATTTGCCTTTAAAAGCACTTACTTTGGCTATCGTAATGATCAATTACTTGAAACTGGGAATTTTCATTCCAATACATTGTAAATAGAATGGTGGATCCGTGTCCAAATTACAATTTGGACATGCTAGTCTGCTGAATGGAGCTCAGATACAAGCAGTAATTATCAATCTTCCATCATTTTCTGTGCTGACGCACAAGTTTTTGCTGCTTCCCTACAGGGCTCAGCTACTTTTTAGCAGCCAGCATTGGACATCTGTCACACATACTGTATGTCATAACAAATAGATCATTACAGAAAAAAATGCAAAGCTAAAAATGTAGAAAAGCAGAAAACATTATGATTATTATCCCTGGGTGTTGGTATAATACTATCAGAATAAATCCCAAATACATTTTTATTATTTTCTTTGTGAAACTGACTGTATTATAAAATCTCATTAAAGGATGTAAATGTAGTGTACTCTCTTTTATTGGCTGCTTCATATTTTCTGAGTGGCAATACATGGCAGTACATGAAAACATGGCAATACATGAGACCACCATGTTGTTGGGCATGTGTTTTTATGGCACTGTGGGTGTGTATTTCAGTCACCTTTTCTGGGTAGAGTTGAAAATCTGTGGGTAAATGGTGGCAAAGGCATTGCTTGTCCCCAGCAGCTCGCTGCCTCTGCCCACCAGAGGTCTTTAGGAGCAGCACAGGGAGGTTCTTGGCAGCAGTGACACAGGCAGAGCTGAGCTGGCACTGGGACATTGGAATTGCCCTCCTGAGCTCCCACAGAAGGAGCTGTGTGCTGCTAATTCCAGCAATAGTATTGTAAGTCACTTGAGAATTGAAGTTGGTTGCAGAGCATATCCATGCGATTGTATCTGCACTCACTTAAAACCTGAATAAAAGGTAACACTTATATCCATGTGATTGTTTCTCCACTCACTTAAAACCTAAATAAAAGGTAGAAATTTTGCTTTTAAAGGCAAAGAGCAAGGAAAAAGAAACCCAGGTACATGTTAGTAGTGAGGAGGATGAGAAAATGTATTGCATTTCTTGTACATATATACATAAATGTGTGTGTTAATATCTAATAGTTATTGCAGTTTTATAATGTTAGTTTCAACATGTTACCACATTTTTGGCTATGATATTTTGCTGGTTTTTTATTATTTCTTGTGCAATATTGTATTGACTTGTAGCACTGAAGAGGTAAGTTTAGCTTTTAAACTTGCAGTCTGGATTGCCAGTGGTATGTGCAGATTATGTATTATTATGTAGCTAGTTTGCACTACCTGGCAATCAGTTTATTTTATTTTAAAACCTGAAATGTAGCTAAATCTTGAATAAGCAGGGAAGGATTTTTGGTTGATTGGTTGGTTGGTTGGTTTGGGTTTTTGCTGAATAAGTGGGCAGAGTGACTGTCTTTGTGGAGGTTTTGATTATATAATGTAATTACCACAGATTGAGGTACATTTTTTTCTTTCCTGCAAGAAAATATTGCCCATTAGGTTGTTTACCACCACCCTACTGAATGCTGGTTTCCATACAGTTTAATGACAACAAGAAACAAAGGGAGGCTTGAAGGCTTGCATTTTGGAAAGCAGTAATGCTGAAAACAACCTGAAAGGTCACCACATTTAACTGAGTGTGCAGGAGCTCTTGGTGCTGCAAGAAGTATCCCAGAATTCCCAGAACTGGCTGCAACTGGAGAATGCTGAGCATGGGGAAAGTCATGGCTTCCATGTATGCAGCACTGCTGTGAAATGTGAACATATTCAAAGTTTAAAGCAACTGAAAAGAATGTAGGAGAACCTGATGATTCCTCAGAGTGAGTTGAGAGGAGCTCAGTCTCTGTAGCTCTTCCATGGAGACCCAGGTATTAGGAAATCCTAGAGCCAAGCAAGGTGTGTTGGACATGTAGCACTGTTAGCTGAATGCAGGGGCATAAGAAATGAGACTCTTTGTAAAAGGGAGAGTCATCAACTGAAGAGTAATTTGCCTATAGTTTCAAAAGACTCCCTGTTTCTCTCCATGAGAAACCATGTTCCAATATCACAAGGGTTGTGATTTGAGAAAAGAATCACTGGGCAGATGTTTATGAACTGTGCTATCAGTGAGGTCAAACTAAATATAACTTTGTGTTTCTAAAAATCTATGGCTCTCTTTTTCTAGCGTAATTACATTATTGCAATTTTGATTTCAAGACAGTTTTCCAAGTTAGATGGTATTTTCTGTGAAAGAAATACTTGCAAACGTTTAGTGAATAACTGAGGTTAAGAATCTACAATAGTGCATGTTTCTTCATTGAGAAGCTTGCTTTCATCATAATTGCTTTTATGATGAAAATGTCCAGAAAGTATCTGGATACTTTGCTATTTTTCAATCAAAATGCTGCAATTTCTCTGTACTTGCAGGTTGCATAGCAGGGTATAAAGGATGCAGAAGCCCTTCAGAATGCTGTCTATATGAGAGTGAACTTGATACATACTGACAAACAGGGGAAAAATAGAAATCTTTTCAATCAGTTGGTTGTATCACTGTGTTTGTTTTTATGTTGTAAATAGTGATGCCAATGGAGCTGCCCTAAGTCCTTTATGTTACGTGCATTTCTCTGCAGAAAGGAAGTTTATACCTAATGTTCTGGAGAAGGCCTTTTGAAGGTTTATTTTGTGCAAATAAGAGTCCAAGAAGGTGCTAAAATTTTAAAAAATTAGTAGACTAGATAATTAACATTTTGCCTCATATGCACCTCTGAAACCTTCCATTTCCATGTCTTGCAGTAAGTATCTTTCTGAAAATGTCAGGCACTACATAATGGAAGAGTGTTCTAATTTCAGTTTCTTGTTAGTAAATAGGAAAAAATTTATTACTTCCTGCAATATTTCATTTAGCTGTTTAATAAAATGCTAATATATTGTCATGTAGAAAACCCTTAAAAATATAGAAACATTCCTATTCTGCATGGACAAATTTAGTGACAGATATTTTGTGAATTTCTCTTATTTCATGATTTTTATCCAAAACACTACGTGAAAGACAAGGGCAGCAGCCACAGGTCTGCAGTTAACTGCTGAACTTGGCTGTTCACAGAGGCACCCAGGTAGGGTGGGAGATGTCTTTGGAGACATTCAGAAATGTTCCTGGGCACCTGGCCAAGGGTCATCCTTCCTGAGCAGCAGGGATGGACCAGACAATCTTGAGAAGTCCCTTTGAATGTTAAGCATGCTGTGATTCTGTGACTGAAGTGCCATTTTAAATTTGACAAGTGATTTCTGGTTTATGCAGCAGGTTTATTTCTGGAATATGCAGCAACATTTAATTTCTTGACAACAGAAAAGGTAGCTGGTTGGTAGGAAGGGACTTGTAATGGCAGCATGGAATGTGCAGCTAGAACAGCAATAGGAACGCATCACTGTGTGATGGATGTTAGAGACAAATGCCCTTTTTTGTCTT
Source organism: Ammospiza caudacuta (assembly GCF_027887145.1). Taxonomy (NCBI): domain Eukaryota; kingdom Metazoa; phylum Chordata; class Aves; order Passeriformes; family Passerellidae; genus Ammospiza; species Ammospiza caudacuta. Next base: position 96,436,058 of record NC_080593.1, on the reverse strand, counting down.
TTTCCAGAAGAGGTTTTCTGTTCATCCTAAGCAAGCAGTAGCTACATTTCTCAGGAGAATCTTACCATCTGTCTCCCTTATTTCAAAGTGTTATCCTTTACGGAAATGTGGGAGCTCTCCTGGATGTGGAAAGTAGGCCTATGCCCTTCCCAATATATCAGTCTTTCATGGAGGAGCTCATACGGGTTTGTTGCATTGGAAGTATGCATGGAAAGCCTCTCGTATTTCCTGTTCATCTGCAACATACCTTAGCAACATGTTCCATCTCCTCTTTCACTGTGTATAGCACTGACAAGACACTGAAAAATCCATACAGGCTCCCTCTTCCCTTTAATACAGTTTTTGTGGGGTTTGCATCAAGTCTCAAACCTTTTTTAACATCTAATAAGAAGACTTACTGCAAGACATGAAATAAAAAGAAGACTTCTTATTGTATTTCTCTACATCAGAATTAAATGTAAACTCACTGACTGTAGCTTTAGAAAGATTAAGTCTCTTTTAAGAGTTCTCTTCCTGTTACTTAAGAGCATGGACAAATTGACAGAAATATATAGATTTGATTTTGAAAATGGATCATAAGGATGAAAGCATGCTTACATGAAGCAATGGTAATAGTAATTTAACTTAGAAACCTCTACTTTAAGGTAGCTTTACCGAAACACAGGCTAGTCTCCTAAAACCTGCATTTATTTGTTTGTGGCCATAATTCAGACTGGAACTCAAAAACCAGAAGGACTTTCCTCAAACAATTTTTATTGCACCGGACTCTGTTTTCCAAATTTCAGAACAAAGGAAATCTGTATTTTGATGTTTATAAACACCTGGAAGTGAATCTTATCATACAAGGCCTGTCAAAACCTTAATTATCATCACCTTTGCAACATTATAATGTTTTAGTTATATTCATGTCATGAGATAGCTTTGATAGAAATCCAGTGCTGTTTAAAATCACAGACCTCTGAGTTTACTCATATAATATAAAGTGATGTAACTACACACACTTTGTGTTCGTGGGGGTTTTTTGTGTCAGACATATGATAACATGCTTGTACAGTACATAAGAAAAGACTCCTAATAAAACACACATTCAAAGCACCCTGAATAATTAAAAAAATTTTATATGCAGTACACTTTTGTCCTGTCATATTTAAAGGTATCACTTGGATTCAGAAGTGCTTGGATTTGCCAGTTGTTGCCATCATGGTTTACCTTATGATGGCAATTGCTGCTTTGCAACCTAATACGAGGGACCATTTGTAATGCCTTGTGATCTCACATTCCTCATTTCTGATTAAGCCTTCCTGGCCTTGTCACATGGAAAAATATGGGTTAATTTTTTTATATCTGTATGTTGCTGTGTTTAGTGACAGATTTTTACTGATGACTGAATAAATGAGGCTTCAGGAGTGCTCTGTTTAAAGTGGCCGGAGCAATTTCCAAATCAAAGGAGATGGAACTGGCCTTTTATTGCTTGAACAGCCTGGGTTTTCTTCACAACTCTTACATAGCTCTCCACAGATCCTTTATATATTTCACAGAAATATTTCAAAGTAAAAAGTTTTATATATTTCCTTAGCATAGTATGAGAGCTGAGCTAAAAGAACACAGATATTTTATTTCAGATTTGTATGCTCTGCTTTAATCTACTGCCTTTTAAAGTATAACCCATGATAGAAGGTTACCAGGTTGTCTCCTGCTTTCATTGCAGTATACACTACCTTTTTTCATTTTGTAAAATACGTATTTCATTTTAACAACATTTATGGACACTGTAACTTTTTTAGGGCTGAATTCTGAAAGATGCTGAGGGCCAATATTTTGTATATTTTTCAGTGATAAGTGTCTTCTCTGACATTCTCAGGCATCTGATCATGATACCAGTATATAGCAGATGGACATGACAGAGGGTGAGCTTTGGCAGCACCGTAAGGCAGATACCAACTTTACCATGTCCATTTCCGAGGGAGAGACAAGCATTCCAGCAGAACTTCAAGCTGCTACTTCCAGTTTATTTTGGAGGTCTTTTTTTTAGGTGCTTGTTACTGTAGAATTTCTGTCATGATGTAGAATCATGATGTCATTTCTATCATCTATCATTTTTATCATACTGTAGAATTTCTACCCCATGATGGGTATATAATCAGTTGCCCAAAATGCTACAGTAGCCTTACTTGAGTATTTGTGAAGTATTATGCATTTATGTAGTTTACATGACTGTTTGTACTTTTTTTCAGTTAGGCTGAATTACTGTTCTTAGTTTGGCAATAATAATAGTATATGCTAGTAAGAAAGTCTAAACAATAAACAAAACTCCAAAGCAATGGTACACATGAACAGTTCTGTTCTTTTGAGTAAAAAATAAATATACTGACTATTTCTGATTGAAATAAATGGTGCAGCAGTGTATTTCATGTAGGATTAATCACTAAGTTTGAATAAGTAGGAAATTCTAATGCAAAATAATTTTGTAATGAGACTGGAATATTTGAAAGACTAGAAATTAAAAATTATTGCCATATGGATCTCTCTGTGAATAAAGGAAATATTAATTTTTTTTCAGAAATATGATTATAAATATTGCTTTGAAATGTGTTAAACTAATTGTATATGTAATTTGACTTTTATGCATGAAAACTCCACTACTTTCACAAAAGCTGTTTTTAAGAAGTAAACCAGAATCCGTGTGTATTTTCAAAACTATGTAAACTTGAGCAACTCAATTCTCTTTCCTAGGAACAGTTCACACAGTGAGATGAAAGTTGGTGGAACATACTTCAAAAATCATTCACAAAAACTCCTGTTGAATTTAGGAACTGTGTAGGAAAGGTTCATGTGAGCTCCACTGGGAATATTATAGGCATTTGTGTATTTCAATTTTGCGAAGTAAAGATTTTTCTTTAATTAATTTCTGTTAATTCTTCTGCTTATTTTCCGTCAATCACTGATTACCATGAGAAAAATAGAAATTCTGTAAATGTGACAAATCAATCATTCTGGTTCAGATGTAATGTTCTGTTAACCTGAAACAGCTTTGGGAGCCATCATGCAAGGGACAACATTTGTGCAAAACCTAAGAGGATGCAAAAAATCTACAGATAATGAAAAATGAGTGATGACTACTGATTTTCGGTTATATAACACTAGGTTTCATTTGAACCACTGGTAGAAAATAATTTTTTTTTCTTTTTTTTTCCTTGCTGTTTAGGTCTAACTGTGCAGAAAATATCCGTAAACACATCTTGCATACGGGAAAGCATGAAGGAGTAAAAATGTATAACTGTCCTAGGTGTGAGTATGGAACAAATATCCCTGTGGAGTTTCGGAACCACTTGAAAGAACTGCACCCAGACATTGAAAATCCTGATCTGGCATACTTGCATGCTGGTAAGGTCCTTGCTCCCTTTGCTTACAAATTCTTTTCAAAATGCACATGCTTAAATGATAGTAATAACAAAACAAGAAGTTATTATCATTTATTCTGAAGAAGAGCATGGTTTCAAAATAGGCTTCATCCTCTTCAAGTTTTCCAGGGTTAAAGATTATGCATTAAGCACTGAAATCTATTCATGTTATACAAACAAATCTTGCAGTTCAATAAACATCAGAAGTGCGTGCTATTTAGACGCCTCATTTTGAAATTTAACTGAACTTTTAGGGAGAAATGTTTTTTAACATTTTTATTAAGTCCTCTGCCTATGCTATTCCCCCAAAAACAGAAAAACAAAATTCCATAGGAAATACAGTGGCAAATTAATGCACTGCTTTAAAAATTCTTAGATTTCATTACAAAATGTAGACTGTTTTTCATTAAAAGATAGAACAACAGAGCTCAACCAACAACTTAGATGTATCTTTTCAGGCTTTGTGTTAGAGAGCACACACATGGAAGTCACTGGAGGAATGTAAAAGAAAAACATTGCTTTGGAAACAGGAATTAAAAGAAAAAAGATGGGGTGTCTTCTGTTTAGGAACAAATTTTTTTACTTTTTATTTGCTTTTGGGTTATTTTTTAATAGATTCTACAGTTCAGATTGGAAGGCAGAAGATTAATGGAAGCATCAAGTTAAGAGAAAAAAATAAAGAGTTCAGTGGTAGGAGGTTAGGAGAAATAACAAAATTAGTGTGGAGCTTGAATGAAATGTGATCTTAATGCAGGAGAGGCAGATAACTTAGACATCACTGAGTGGAAAGACAAGTCAGAGCTGTGGGAAAAAAGAACAGATGGTGAGAAGAAAGAGTTGGGGAATCCAGAGGAGGAAGAAGCTATGTGGGCCAGAGTCTCCCTGAGATGCAAATTAATCTTCCATTGAATTATTACTATTAGTACTCCTGTGTCAGATGTGAATCTTGTGTCAGGAATTAATATCCTAGTTTTCGATACCCTTATATCTGTAAAAAAACACAACCTGGAGAGTTTTCATGCAGCTTTGTGCTGTACGTACACTGTAGTTATTTTAAAACCTCTCAGTCTTCTCAAAATGACTGCTTGCTTTCCTGACTAGAGGCAGTGTATTATTTGTACCATATATTTCTATTTGCCAAGTATTCCACTTCATTTTGGAACCAATCATCATGTCATGTCAGCATATGGTGGATAATATCTGGATGTGCAAACAAAATGCCAGTTGGCAGAATACCAATTTCAAAATAGGTCAGAAAACTGATCACATTTCACCATAGTTCTCACTAAAGCAAATGAATATTCAACTCAGAGCTTAAATCCAGACATTGTTGGATCTTTATTACAATAATCCCACTTAATATGAAAAAATCAAATGCTTTCAATAGGCTGATAGATATAACAGAGAGCTGTAACAGTGATAGAGTCAGTAACATTCCAAAATTACAAACATTTTATGTACATTTTGCCATTATTAGTTCAAGACTGTATCTGGATAAATCAATTGTTCATTGCAGCATGCTGTGGTTAAAACTGTTCAGCTTGCCTGTCTTGGTAACACAGGAAAACAGTCATCAGTGTGTTGTATCCTAATGATATTTCTTTTCTATACATTCACTCTTATACTGTAGAAATCCTCTTGCACTAAACCGGGTACTGTGCAAATATATTAGGACTAGCAAGAACAGATTGTCAGGCTCGCCTAGGACTGGTATGCAACAAAAGTCTTGAAACATTGTTTGTGTAATTCCATTACAGAAAGGATGATACTGTATTTTCCTTTCAAAAAGAAACACTATTAAAGAGAAACCTGGGTGATAATTGTGTATTGATACCACAGTTAAATTAAGGGAAGTTTATTTTCTTCTTTTCAATCCATTTCTGACTGCTGGACATCTGAGAGTTAAAGGTTTTAGAGAAGGTTTTTAGAGGAATGAAGGACAACTCCTGTGCCCTGGCTAACATCCCTTATAAAAATAAGATTTGTTCTGTGTCTGGTTCACAGTTACTGATGACTTATTGGTCATTGGCTGCACCCACAGAGAATCTACAACACAACTTAGAACCCCTTAGGATGATAGGAGTATGAAAGTGTCATCCAAGATTGATTTTTTTTTTTAACTTAAACATATTTGTCTGTCTTTTATGTTCTAATATTGCTTTGTAAGAGGAAAGCTGGCCTTTTGCTTCTTTGAGCAGATAGAATAAGTATCTTCACTGGCAAAGAGACAGACACCAACTCCAGCCACTTTGAAGGACAGGCAGAAATTCCTTCACCACACCTCATCGAGAGTGTAGCTGTGGGGTACCTTTGGGATGTGACTGGGAGTAAAAGCCAAGTCTGTTTCTTGTCTGTGAAATTAAGATTGACAGTTGGATTTCTAATTTAGATTTAATGTTCTTTATAATTGTTGCGGGAAGAGTGGAAGCTTCAGACAAGCTTTAGCCTCAGATTTTGGCAACAGTTTAAGTTCAAGGAATCTCCCTGGCCTGCAAGTTCTAATGATGGCAAGTCAGATCTGTTTATAAAATGAATTATTTATTAAACAGACAAGAGATAGCAGATGAAAGATCTTAATCAGAACCACTTACTACAGAGTATAAAACGAAAAAGAACTGCTATTAGATTACAGCATAACATAAAAATGCACAATATCAAGGTACCTATATTAGAGATTGGAAAAGAAATAGTATTGATTAGGAGTCAAATCTAACTTATCACTTAAACCATGGTAATGTGCACATTCCTTCACTTAATCCCTGGGGAGTAACTGCAAAGCAGGTGTTCCTCCTCATGGGAGAAACTCCACAGATTTTCAGGGAAATGTATAGAAAATCTCTGCTTTGTGGGAGTTTGGTATGGCTCTTACAGTTTTAAAAGTGGATATCTGTCTGTCAAAAATCTGGCTTATCTTTCCAGATCTCACTTCCATTAGTAAGATGTTTATTGGCAGTTGGGAGGTGTCAACCCTATGGTGCCAAAATAACTCACTGTAAGAGAGCTTGTCTTGTTTATCTGACTGGTTAACAAACAACAGATAAGCTCTGGTGGGGGTGAGCTGCCCTGCTACAACAATATAATGATCTAATATTAGTTTCTCGTTAGCTTTCTTTGGCAGCTACTGTACTGCTTTATAGGGTCAGTGTTAGTAAGGAGATTGAGGAAGCTGCATTTCAGAGGGAGAGGCTGTGGAAGATGGAAGGCAAAAGAAGTTGTCTTTTACATTTGTGAGGATGATACTGTAGTTGCAAGGTGATAGCACTTCTGTTCTAAATTGATATATAGAAATGCCAGCAAACCAGGTCTTCAGATCTTCTTTCTTCTTTTTGCTATAGTTTCTCTCTGTCATAGGGGGCGTTATTTAACAATACAACTATATTCCTTATAAATTTTGGATATTTGAAAACAATAACAGACTGGATTATACTTTTGTCTTTAACTTTTAAAATTTATTACATTTGAGCAACAGGCTTTTAATGCACACAAGCCAACAAAGATATATGCAGTGCACATTAAATTGTGAATTGAATTTGACATACATTTCAAATACCAGTTTATGCATTTAACCTTAATTTTACATGAAGCATCAAATCTGTTTTTTTAAAAATGTCTGTGTGTTGTTCTGCAGGAATTTGGTGCCTATTTCTCTATATTCTCTGACCCATTTTCTCAAGGTCTGTGTTAAAATTCAAATTTTGTTGGAAAAAAAGCCATGAATCCAGAGACTATTGGCCATTATCCACAATATGAATTTATTTTCTTTTTAAAACCCCTGTTAAGATACTGATAGATCTTACAGCTGTTCTAAGAACAGAAATGGGCTTATGAGCAAGGAATCCTGCAGGTAATGTTTAAGTGATAGAAATTTGGTTCTAGAAGAAACTGTTCATGTACATTCTTGTTGTCCATGTGCAAATCTGAATGTGTGTCATTACAAATGGAAAATGAATGAAATAGATGAGTAAATTGTCATATCATGGGTGTGACTATTATTTAGTGGTTTTTCTAAAAATGAGATAGTTTTATTTAAAAAAATTTGTTTCTTACTGTGGGCTTGTCTGAATTGTGAGTCTCAAAGCAAGCCGAAGAAATATTTTGATTCTTGTGTGTGTTGCATTTCCAAAATTCTTGAATGTATTTTATTCTCACTGATGCTACGTTGCAATACTGAGTTGAGCTAAACCTGAATACTTTGTCAAGTGGGACAGGAGAAGGGCCCATACCTGTGGTAGATCTTGCAAGGGATCAGTATTTCAGTTTTCTTTCTCAGTGCTTCGTCTGCTTTGGAGGAATATCACTTGGTAGAGATAATTTCAGTTTGAACTAAATGTTCATCATTTAGGAGCTCTTGTCTTATAAACATTGTAATACTATTATAATGCATTATTTATGTCCAAACAGTGTAATATCTATGCCTGAACATCTCCATTATTCCAATAACTGCAGAGTTCATGGCATCTGTGGTGTGCCATAGTAGCCTTCTGTGGATACTAAACTGGTCATAAGCAAAAAACTCTTTAGAGAGAAGGGAAGCAGTTTGCTCATTATTGGTTTTGTGATGATGTTGAAAGTTATGCAGTGATACTGAGTGTTTTTTCCATATTGTTATTTCCATGCTGCACTGTAAAAGTGGAGATGATTTCCAAGAATGAATGCAACCCTAGAAATCAGAATAACCTGTTTTTTCACTGAGCAAAAGATATAATGGTCCTGCTTTTTGTACAAGTTTTCTCATGTGCAAAATAGGTGCAATGCAAATAGTTTAAGTCACAAAGCTCTTGCTGTAAAATGGCTTCATAATGGTCAACTATGTGATTAGGGAACTGCTTAAGGCATTGAACAGAAAATTTGGCGATGTTTAATTTAGAATTAGCAGTCTTCTTGGAAGTCATTAAAAAAAAAAAAAATCAGTGAAGCCAGCTCAACTCATTGTACTCTTTGGTAAGGTTTTTGTGTTTTTTATTCCTGTGACAGTGATACTATGCTTGCAAAGCACTCAAATTTTCCAGTGTGTGGTGAGAGTCTACCACCCATAGCCCATGAGTAGGAGTGGAGGATCACTTACTCCTATGGATGATGACAGAACTAAAAGAGTGAGCTGCTTCCCCGCTCTGCACAGACATGTTTTGGGGAATGCTTGGAAGTACAGCTTTGTGTGCCTGTGCCTCTGTGAAAATTATAGGTGCCTCTGGGGTTGGGCATTCACAGAACAAAGATTGTGACGATTGTGTTTTGGCAGTTGGCTGCCTACGTGGTGATTGAACGCTTAGTGTTCATGAAGAGTTACATAATTCATGACCAAATGATAGATAGGTACTTGATTATAGTGTATGAGTTGCTTCACAGGGAGAAAATATCAGACATGAGCTACTCTTAGTCTAGCTGAGAAAAGCCTAAGAAAAATCAGTTACTGAAAGCGTAGTCAGACAAATTGAAATGAGAAACAAGGTGCAAACACTTAAATATGAGGTCAATTGAGCTCTGGCAGCAACTAGCAAAAGAAATTATTCTTCTTCTCTTCCTTTGAGCCTTGAGAAGACTGGATGTCTTTCTGGAAAATAGGTTTTAGGAGGGCCCAAGCTTGCTGGGTTCACTGCAAAACATAAAGGGGCTTTGATATACCAGAAGTCAGACTATTATCTAATAGTCCTTTTTGCTCTTAAACCTTCAAATAGTGCTAATCCACAGCCTCCTGTTAAGGGCTGTGTTTGTGAATCTGTTTGTGTGTTGTGATAGCAGTGGAATAGCTGAGGAGACAGCTGAGTCCCCCAAAGTGTTCTTTCTCAGAGAGGCAACATTCACATCATCAGTGCTAAATTCTTACTCTCTTTGAGCCTGAAGTGGAAATAAACTCACTTAATCTGTTTGTTTCTAGTAATTCAATAAATCCCTGATAAAATATCTTGTAACATGCATTTTTTATTGGTTTAATGTGTTTAAAGAATCCATATAAAATCCTGCTCTTTCCCTTGCAGTTCCTTTACTGTGTTATTTTCTGTTCTTTTATATATCTTTGAAAAGTGTTTTTCCAAACTTTGAGGGTACTTTTCAAAAGGCTGTGCTTCCCCACATTTCTCTTTCTTTCTTTGGCTTTTGAGAAACAGGGCTGTACCAGCAACCTGCAGCATGATTGCATCATCAACAGGGGACAAAATTGTGATCCTATCAGTTGTAACAGTTGCAATATTCATGAATGGAATTCTGAAAGTTCAAATAGTTAATCCCAAATAAAATTGTGATCTTTATCCCACTTGACAGCTACATTTATCAAATTATTAAGAGAAAAAATTGATTGCTAAAAGTTATGGTGTGATCTATTATGTGATTTTATCAAGGTATAACTGTATTACCAAGTGGAAACTGCAGACTTATTCAGAATGTGAATTGGACACACAGAACCTGATAATATAGCAATTATATTAGTATCCTAGTGCTTTTCTTCTTCTAAATATTTTTTGCTACTCCTTTCTTTTCCATCTTTTTGATTCTTTAGTAGATAATATGGAGTTAAAAAATAGGAAAAATTAAATAATAAAAGCCTGTTTGCTCTAATACTCTCTATTAAAATTTATCAAATTTTATCAAAATACAAATTTAATCCAAATTTAATCTAAATTTATCAAAATACAAAAATATAAAATCAGTAAATGCTATTTATCAATGCAGCAATGGAAATACAAGTCAGTTGAGTACTTATACGAACTTGCAATTCATACCTGATGTAAAACCACCAAAGAATAGATATACAGTTTTGTTTGCATGAGTATTTAATATTTTTTTAATAGTTAATGTTCTTAGTCTTTATCACTGTTTAAATAAAACATTTTAAATGCTGTCATTTGAAGCAATATTAAAATTATCATTGCTAGACATAGGCAAATCAGGTGCAAGATTTTACAGCAGTGGAATATTGCTTGGGTTTCTAGTCAGATAAAGCATTATTTTTGGTGGCTGGTATGCTTTAAAAAAAGAAAAAAGCAGCAGCAGCTCTGCTTCAAACAGGTTTGCTCTTGTCATAGCTATTAGTACCAGTCTTTCAATAGCATGTCATGTTGATTGGCAGACACTCCCTTTCCTCTTTTGTGAGGAATAATAATTTTAGTGTGTGCTTGAAATAAAAACCTAGTATAAATGATTTTCTGTTTGTAAAGGAGAAAGCCAGGTTCTTTTTAACATATGTAGATTATGTATTATTGTGTTTCAGGAAGGATTAATCTGTGTTTAAAAAAAAAAACCAAGTAATTTTTTTTTAGAACTGTCATTTTTCAGAAGGCATTGTATACCTAGCAGAGCTTCCATAGCCAGGATATTTATCTGGGTGGTCATGACATCAAAGTTGGTTCTTTCCAGGTAACAAGTGAAGTAGAAAAAAAAAATTGACTTCATGAAAGTACTTTGTCTTTTTTTTTTCCCTAGGATATTGCTTTTTCTGCTGCTGTTGAAGAGCATAGGGACTCCTTTCATAATTCCTTAGATGCTTTTCCTGAACAATCAGCATATATTCCTGCTGAGTGACATGAAAGGAGGTGTTGAAATATTTTGATGCAAATATTACATCATCTAATATTCAAAACCCACCACTATTAATATTAGTTACATCCTTTAAGTGAAAGGTATTCTCAGATAAGAATGAAAGCCAATCAGTCTCACTAAAGAAAAAAATGTTCGGAATATACTTTTACAGGAAAAAGAAAATACTGCCTAGACCAAAGTGTGGAACACCTCCTAATACCTCTGCTCAGTGGAGGTATAACAGGTGTCCTGTTGTGTGCCATAAGCTGCAGGGCCATTGCACAGGGGTTTCCATATTGTGTGGAGCACCAGAACCTTGCAGTCACAATCCTGCTTTCTTTCCAGTGCACTTCTGTCCACGGCCCTCCTAGCAGTCATTGTTCCTTTTCTGAAAACTATCCCAGTTTGTAACAGGACAACTAATTTTTTTTTTTTTTTTTTTTTTTTTTTTTTTTTTTTTTTTTTTGTGGTGTGAGCTATTGCTCCTGAGCAGATGAATCTCTTTGTCCATATCTAAATATTTAATCTGTGTGTTGGTGTGCACCTCCTTTCCCGTTGTTCCTCTCTGTGACATTCCAGTTCCCCAAGTTGGGAACCTGGCTGGCCTGCATGGGGGCTGTGCCACCGTGGATGATAGAGAAACCCTCTTCAGGTCTGAATTTTTGTTGAAGCCTTAATACACCCTTGGATGAGCATCTGCTTTGCAAATTCCTTGCATTGCCCATGCTGGATCACTGCTGGTATCCATAAAGACTGGTGCCTCTGCAAGGATGTCATGTTCACCGATGAAAAGAAGGTAATCTTACTCCAAGATACTATTTCATTATATTAAGAGATAAAATATCCTTCATGAAGAACGAGCCACATTATTGCCTATTTGGAGCTAAAAATAGGCTATCCTAACATAAAACTTTTAAAGCAAGGCTGAAATATTTAAGTGCAGAAGCAGAAGAAAGCCCTTAAGACATGACAGCCATCTAGAAAGGCAAAAATATTTAATTGTGCTAGAAGATATATATGCATAATAGTCTGTGGCAAATGTAAATAATAAAAGGAAATGCTAGTATTGGAATAGCAATATATTAAAATTCATACAAACGCACCAAAAAATGGGATATCAAGGTCATCAAGGAAACTTCTCAAACAGACAAAAAGATAGATAATAATCTTACAGGAGGAATTAAAAATAAAGATATATAGTGCCTAGGAATAATTCAGGATATTTTTATGTGGAGATTGTCCTATACTCTAATTGCTTTCCTATTATATTTTTTTAAGTCTAGATCTCTCAGTCTATAATCTAGGGAAGTTATACTGGAATTCTAAGAAATAAAAAGATCTTATTTTTTAATTTTCATTAAAGTAAATATAAAACAAATATAAGACGCAACTTGAAGAATGAAATTAAAATTTTTATTTGAATGTGTGATAAATTTTTAATATATATAGTAGATAAAACTTATTTAATAACTTACATATTTAAACTATATTGTAAATAATTATATATTCCTAGTCTGGGATAGAAATAATTTTTAAAAATATAATTCAAATGAAAATATAAATAATAAATATCTGTAAATAAACTTAAATAATAAATTTTCTCAACTGTGCTGTCTTCATGATGAACTAATTATTTTCTCACTTGCAGAGTTGAACTAACAGTTCTTCAAAGACCTATGGGCACTCTATTTCAAATAACCATAGCAGGGTGTATTTTGCCTACATAATGCCACCACCTCTTGGTGGCTTTCTCTGTGGCTGTGCATTACTTAGGGGACACTTCATGCTTTTTCTTCCTGTGAGATGTTATTGGTGTCCCAAAAATCTGCACTGAAATTATCATTGATAAATAGCTTAAATTATTAGTATGTATTTCTGCTTGCAAGTCTTTGTCTGAGTTTTAGATTTTTTACAAATTACACAAAATTACTTGCTTGTTGGTCATAGGTTCATTACTGCACAAATAATAGTAAATTATTTCAGAATCGGAAAAGTGCTGGCGTTGTCGTGGTTTACAGCTATCAACTAAGTGCCACACCCCAGTCACTCATTCCCACCAATGGAGGGATGATGGGAATCAGAAGATTGAATCTCAGTCTCAAATTGAAAAAGCTCCTAGGCTGAGATAAAGGCAGTTTATTAGGTAAAGCAACACAAGGAATTAATTCAACACATGGCATGGCCTGGTAAGTATTATCTACGGGAAAGCTGGGCTCTGTGGCATGCAGTGGTGGCTTGGGAAGACAGAAGCCAGTACCCCAAACATCCCCCCATTTGCTTCTTTTCCCCTCCACTTTACATGCTGAGAATGATGCCATGTTGTATGGAATGTCCCTTTGGTCACTTGGGTCAGCGGTCCTGCCTGTGTCCCCTCCCAACTCCTTGTGTACCCTCAGTTCCCTCGCTGGTGGGGTGGGGAGCAGACTTGATGCAAAAGCTGCCCAGGACTAGCAAAATCATTCCTATGACAATTTCCAGCTCAAATCCAACACATACCAGCAGCTGTGAAGTAAATTGATTAAATATCTGAGCCAAAGCCAGAGCATAGGTATGAGGGATTAAAGCACAGTGTTAGTTCTGTGCTTGGAGCTTTACTACTTTGGATCATGAGTGAAGAGAAGAGCCCTCAGCAATAATTGCTCCAATGAATCACAAATCATTGCAATTCCATGCTGATTTTTAAAATTTCTTCTGGACTTTCTTTTTGTTTGCTTTCATTAATCCAATCTGTGCTGCACTGACTTTCCATTAATTCCTTGACATGGCATCTTGAGTCTTGACCTTTCTAAGTAGGATGCCTTGTCTGTCTGATACTCATGTTCTTTTGTACTTCTAATTTCTATTTTACTTCAAATAGTTCTTCATAATTTTTTCCATCTTTTCATTTACCAGATCTTTGGTACCTTTCAAATGCTAAATGCTCTCCCATATATCCTTAGTAACCATGCTGGATTTTTCTGTCCTTTTTAATATTTAGGTTTTATTGGATGAATGTAGATTGCACCTTCTCTAACTCTACCTTAAATAATTGCCACTTAAGGGAATTAAGAAGTACAAGGGAAGGAAAATGCTGACCCATAGACTAAGCAGAAGGAAAAAACGTTCCCACTGGGTCCAATTTCCTAAGAAGGACCATCAGGATAGTGACTAGGACCTGAAATTATGGGCTGAATGACCTCTAAAAAATTATCAGTTCAGAGAGGAGCTTGTCTATAATTGTTTGCACTAAAGGAAATGAAGATAGGTAGAAGTCTCACAGAAGAAAGATTGCTTCACTTTCTTGGTGAACATATAAGAGCATAATATGGAACTATATCTCATATAAATACACTGCATGTCAGCTGTCTATAATTCTTGTATCATGTCAAAAAGCCATGGAGACAGATATCATATCTCTTAACTCCCAGCTGGCCAGTTAGTGGGGAACCCCTTTTTCTTAGTACATCTTCTGAATTTAAGATATTTTATGCATGTCTTGCATTTATTGGAATGAGTATGCGCTCATCAATATCTAACATCAAAGAAATGGTTTGTACTTAAGTAACCACTGCAGATTTAATACAGATGTTTTCATTCCCTGAGTCATTACAATATGATTTTCATATAATTTTCTCTGATAGTAAAAAGAGACCTTAAAGTGACTGCAATTTTCATATAAATTACATAGGAACCTGAGCATTAATAAAAGCTCTGGGCTTCAGACAATTCAGATTGCTGGTTCAGATTCCACATGTCTGGATGAAAGGTACTGCTGGTTTAAGGGGGTGCAATTCCAGTTCCTTGGCTTTGGAAAGTAGACGAGGTCCCTGACATCCCAAAACAGACTTTCTGGACAGGTATATATATAGCTAAAAGGACTTCTCTGGTATTTAAATAAGATCAGATACTGATTGTCACAATGCCTGCTTAAATAACATTTCAGAAACGTAGAATATTGTTAATGGAAGAGGTTTTTATTAGTAATTTTCCTATAGTTAGAATAGTGGGTTGCCCTGTAAGTGTTTGGGATTATAGATGATTCTTACAAAAAATCATTGAGATAACTACCATACTACATGCTAAACTATGCTCCTACGTCTTTTGTATGTTGCCAAAATGGTACTTCTTAATCAGTCTGGGAACTAATAGCAGATAACAGTTCTCAGAAAACAGGTTTTATGAGATGTAAAAGAATGTACCTACTTTGAAGTAATAGTACTAGAGGAAACATAAAATGAAAACATCTATTGATAGCAAAGAAAGTCAAAACTGATTATCAAGTTATCTCAAGATACACTGAAAGATTTTAGGCAAATATTTTTAATGTAACATTGATTTTGGATTTGGTGTATCCAAAATTCAGAACTCGATTTGAAGAATTTGAAGTTAGGATAGGAGTTATTAAACAACCAATTGTGCACTCAGTAGAATAGTTGTAGTAGTTTCTGGAATGTTATAGTAATGTAAAATTTAAAAGGAAAAGCCATGGCGAAACATTTGGAGTCCGCACGTATTAGTGCATGTCACCACCACAAAGTGCCCGTGGGATAAAGCTGCTTCTAGTCAACTCAAGTTAGCCTCGTCTGGTAAGGATTCATCCACAAATCCTTACTGTTACAATAGTGTTCAGTGTTCTATTAATTGTTGTTGACCCTTTCTTTTGTAGTCCACCTTCCTCTGAGCAAATTCAGCTACTATCAAAATTGTCAGTAAAATTTGCTGAACCGTTTGTGTTCTTCTACCCACTCAAACAAAAATACTGAAATGTGAAGTTAGAAGTTTATCAGCATATGAAAATAATGAAATGTCAGTTATCTGTAATTCAGCAGGGCCCTACTTGTAGTACAGATCAGGAGGGCTCTGACAGGGGCTAGGAGAGGGGAATGCAATCCTCTGTTCTCTGTTGTAATTGTGGGGGGGATTTTATTGCATATGCTGTTTCCTGCAAACCTTTGAGCTATGTAAGTGACCAACTGATTGCATATATTTCTTATAATGTCTTGAGATATCAGTTTTAAAATTATAAAAGGCAATAATTCTAAAATTAACAAAAAATAGAGCATTTTTGATAAATAAAGCCATTGTCATATCTGATAACTGGTATGCAACAGTCAACTCCAATTGCAGGAAGTTATTGTCAGGTTTGAGATATTGGCCAAGTACTCGGGGACACAGAGTAAATGGTTATATAACTTGGTATAACCACCATAAGGTTCCTGAGAATCTTGGGAAAGCAGAGAGAGCAAATGGCGCTTTGATGGAGACCCTAGACCTCCTGATTCTGAAAGTACTTTGATTTTGCTGCCACCTTGTCACCAAAAACTGGGAGAAGAATTGTTGATTTTGGGGGATGCTTTTATGTAAGGCAACTCAGACTCTGGTATGAAGTGGGTTTCAAAGGGTGGCTGTGCAGGTGCACAAGTGGCTCCCAATCTAAAGATGATCCACTTTGCAATGTCAGAGCCATCTCTCTGTGATGATTCTGCTATGCAGAAGTAAGCTATAAGGAGATGTCCACATAGTGACATGAGAGAATTTTAGGCATAATGATTTTTTCCAATTCTTTTTAAATTTTATCAACTTTTAGACTTCATCCTTTCTTAAATTCACAGCTTTTCTTTTTCTTTCTTTCTTTTCTTATGGATGATTTTCAAAATAAATGCGGATCCTTTCAATATTAGCATTAGCAGATAAACTGAGCTGATTAAAGTTATTTTTACCAGTGTTTTTTTTTTTAAGAAATCATTGTAGAATTTGCAATTTGATTGCCCCTGATGCTGATTGGCAGAAGTAGGTCTCTGTCTTCGCTAATCTAGAATTGCAGATGTTATAGAAAGAAACAGCAAATTTAAAGTTGTACTTCAGTTTAAAATATAGAGTTTATGTTGATAAAGCTTTTAGTGCTTTTGAATTTATGTTTCATTTGCATACCATAGCATTATATTGCACTTACCAAAGCAGTTCCCTCTTTCTCCAAATGCTGTTGTGTACCTGCTACTGACTTCACTGGGCATATATATGTCTAAATTTGTTGGAATATTAATTCTGTATTTTCAGTAGGTTTTACTAATTTATTTTAGTGTTTCAGGTACTATCTCTTATTTTGAAATTGTTGCCTTTACACCAATGCTCTACCTGCATTGTTAGAAAGATACTTGAAAACGGATTCAAAAACTACAAATAAGTTCTAATAGGCTTTGGCTGTATAGGATGAATAAAGCCAAATTATAGTCCTTATTTTTCAGGATTTTCTGACTATAAATATACCCATATAGCCATTGTTTTCCAAGAAATTACTACCAGAGTCCATGTTTGAAGAAATAATAAAACATGTCCTAAGCTTTCAAGACTCGTGGTAGCTTTTAAGAAGTCTGAAGTGTTTTGGAAAGGCCATGCTATCTGAGGAGCTCATATTTTAATAAAAAAATTAACATGAATTACACATAAGTAAACATCATTTCTAATGCTCTGGTAAACAAGTACAGTGTTATATAGAAGAAATTGCAGTGTTTAGGACAGGGAGAAATAGAACAATTCCAAGTTTTCAATCTCTACCCTGCTACAGTATGGATTGTATACAGCAAGATGCTTTCCAATAATTAAAGGCCTTAGGCTTTTAAATGCTTAGGAGCATCTAAACATGGTTATTGTTACAGTTTTATGAGGTGGGAGATAACTTAAATGATGTCTTTTCATTTCCAGTAAACTTTTATTTTTTTGTTTTCATTGTTTAGAAATTGAGTTTTAAGTGCATTGAGCTGTTATGAGTGTCTCTCATCAAGCCAGGAACTCTGAGTTTCTAAAGAACACTGAGATAGAGGATTTGTATTATTGGGTAAATTTTTTATTTTGTAAGCAGTAATAGGTAAGTCAGTCATGAAATATAAAACTGGTTTCATTCCTTTGTTGTGATTAATTTTCCATAAAAAATAATGTATTTATATTTCACACTTTTTTAGAGATATTTGTAATAGATTTATGGTTCTGCAGTATAGTGATTTGGTTTAATTTTTATTGCATAGAACCAAAATTTCATTGCCAATTTTTGTATTTAAAGGTTTGTTAATCTGCATTGATTTCCTAGTTTGGTTTTGGTTCTGAGCCGAAAAATACAGTACATCACTGACTGTTGTATCACCTGACAGCGACTGATAAAGCATCCGTGCAGAAAGTGTCAGAAAAGGTTAATATTTATTGATTTTATGGCGCTACAACCAATGTAGTTTTGCCATCAAAGATGTATGGCCACCAGCAATGGAATCCGTAAAATTGCAGGTTGGATGCTAGTTTTTATTATAACGTATGCCAGTATTCTGGCCTTAAAAAATGACAGATATTTAATTTAAGACAAAGGGGTTTGAATGTACAGCTACTGTATACCTGCAACAGGAATTCAGTGTTCTAAAATTAAATCCAAATGCAGCGCTTAAAAGTTTAAGGTGTTGGGGGTGTATGTGGGGGGAACACGGAACCTTGAATTGCAAATGACAATCACATTTAGCCTTTTCATCCACTTAACTATGTGCTATTGATCTGTAGAAGGTGCCCAAGCAAGTGATAGCTAAAATTATGAGCAATAAAGCGCTTGCTTCTTCAAACAAAAAGTATATAATTAGTAGGAGTGGAGGAGGGGGCAGAGCCTGTGTGTGGTTTTAAAGGCATTTAAACAAGATGGACTGAGTGCAGCAGCAGTTTGTAAGAGTACACAAGGAGAAATCTGGTTGCCTTGAAGCATAAATCCATGGTCTGGTTGCAGCTTGTGTGTAAAAATTAGGCATGCACTCCAGCCTTTACATTTATCTCCATCAGGGTTTGCCTGACAGAAAGACAATCTGTTGGTATGCCTACATCAACTAGGGAGAGGAAAATCTTGTGAAGCTTTGGTTCTTCTAAATGCATCCATAGTTTGCATTTTTATTCTATTTTTCATTTAGATGACTCTTGATATCAATCTTTTCATAACTGATAGTTCTATTGATACATCAGGAAGGTTTGCAAGAAGATAGGAGAATACTTACTGAAGTGCTGAAAATTAGTCTACTAAAATGCATACAGACATGCATAGAGCTTATAGAAGCAGGTTTGTAGGGAATTTTAGCAGGATGTGGCCTGATTTTTAGAATCCTTGTTTAACTATTTATTACATAATTATTATTTTCATGGTACAGCTTTGCATGCAGATTCTCTCCCCCACTTTCTTTAAGGTACACTGTCAGGGACAGCAGTAACAATGGGTTTGTTTTTGAACAAAACCTAATGATAATTCAGCAGTGAGAAACTCTTATTCTAACATGACTGGTAGAATAAATTACATGGCATACAGTAAACATGCTTTAGATCGCCTCTTCTCTGTACCACATTTTTCTGTTGAGCTTTATACCACCAGTTTGTCTGGGTTCTTTTTCCCCAGACAGCTTACCCATTTTATTGTGCTCATTTAGAGGAAAGAAAAACTGTTTGTCTCCTTGAAAGGCAAGAGAACAGTGAGTGGAAAACTACTTTTATAGCTAAAATACCATTATAATATATGGCAACTAAAATTCTAAAATTGAAAGAGAAGATACAAGAGAAAATCTTAAATCACTTTTTTAAAGCCACTGACAATTTGAAATATTCCCATGAAGATTTCTATTTTTCTCCTTCCTTCCTTCCTTGAACTTAGTAAAATGTGATTTTTAGAATGATTGTTACAATAACTTGTTTAATTTCAATAATTCAAATAAGAGCTATTCCTCTTATAACTCCACCTTTTTTAGTTTAATGACTGTGTCATTAATCTAGCATTTTCCGTTTTTATTGGGCTTCATTGTTCCCCCTTCTGATCTCTTTAAATTACGGCTATGAAAGGCACGCACTCAGCAGTGGCACGCACTGCCTGCATTCTACGTCCCTTCTACCCATTTGTCTCATGGCTTTAATTTTTGGTAAAGCCAAGTACCAGCAACCTTGTGGCTGTGTGGTGTCTGTAAGTGACTTCCAGGCTACAGCTCTGGATGGCAGCTTAGTGACAGAAGGTTTTTCAAACACTTGATTTCTTTTTTTTTTTTACCTTTTTAAATTAAATATTACTGCTATGAACTATTTGTTATACTTTCTAACACCTTCACCCCCAAACTGGTTATTACCATACATAATGATTGATATATTGTTAGCTGGTTTTAACAAATGTTTTTGTGGAATTATTACTTAATTCATATTGTAATTAATTTTTAGTACCCAGCAATACAGAATTGAAGCCATATATTTATTTTGCATTGCTTAACCATAAGAAGACCACATTGCCTTAAAACATCATTCATTGAGTAAATAAAATAAATGTATTATAAGATTTGTCCAAATTCGATATAGAACTAAAGGATAAAGAAGAAAAGAGGTATTTTGAGTCCACAACTCACTGAATTTTGGGCTTATTTTCCCTCCTTGTCTCTATGAGAAATGGTAAGGAAAATAAGGAGCCCTGAAATTCCTTATAATTCAAATTTTACTTGTACTAAAGAGGCTTTGTGACTGATCTTCAAGTACAGGATAAGAAATGGTCCAGGGTTAGGGTTAGGATTCAGATTAGAATTCATCTGTGGTGATGCTGCTCCAAACACCAGTTTATGTGCACTGTGTATGTGCTACCACTAGTGCTGCAGAATCACTGAGTGTTTGCAGCAAAAGGTAGCATTTGCTTATATTTCACCAAAAAGGTCAACATTAGCCAGAAATTACTGCATTGTATTTCAGATCTAAGTCAGGGTGTAAAACCAAAACAGTGTTATTGAAATCACTGTATCACTATTTACAAAACCCATAAAGTAGCAGAGTGTTGTCCTCAAGAGCTGGCAGTGGAGCTCTGCTGTGAGCATGGAGATGCACTGGAGCACCTCTGGAATGCTGCCATGGTAAGAGGTATTTGAGCTGGTGTGGAGTGGGAGATGGACAAAAGTCTTTCCAACCCCACACAATCCTGCTCACCTCATACAAGACTGAACACTCTGTCTTGTAAGCAGAGAAACAGAGAGCCCTGTCTGTGTTCACCCTTCTGCCCATACTGGGCATGGGGATACCTTGCTCTTTGGTAAATAATGTGACTGCCCTCACAGATCTGTAGAAGTATGCCCTGGCATTTAATTCTTTGTCATTATTTTCTTTAGTTAATCAATTGCATTTATATTTATCCACAGTTGTCTTCAAGTGTTTCTTGCTATAACACTTTATTTAGATTTTCTTGAGCCTCCTTACCGAAGTTATAAATTCAATTGCATTGCTTTATTGACTGAAATGTTACAGAGCAGTTAGTTTTTATTGTTTTTGTAGGGTAAAATGTGTGATTTTATTGTTCATTTTTATATCTCAGATATCATCTTTTATTAGAATTTTGAAATGTATCATCTTCAGGATAAGATTTATCCACAGTGCTAAGTACACATTTTAAAATGCTGATTATTTAACCTATAATTCATCTTAAAAGTCAGGTTTTGGTTTTTGGTAGAGCCAGGAATGTAAGCATAATTTCCCTTGCAGTGTCTTTTTCTCAAGAAGCACTCGTAAGAATTGCAATATCCACCCCAGCCCTTCCTTTTGCTTAAGGAAGGAAAGAGCAGCAATAACTATCTGTAGTATTGTGTCAACACTCTGCCTTATCCCTCTTCTCTGTTTTTGGGTCAAAATATGGCAGGCAGAAAGGAAGAGGTCCCACTCCTGTGTGGATGTATGTAGTTATGTATATAGGCAATTATTTTTGGTAAATAAACTGTGTATTACTTATGTAGTAACTTTAGATTTCTTGTAATTGCAACTTTAAAATTATTTGCTGATTTTAGAGTAAATACAAAATCACAACTGTTTAAAACTGTAATTTATATAAATAATACATAATATGCTCAAATATAACTTTTTCTTCCTAGGTGTTTTACCTAGAAAAATTTAATTGCTTGGCATTCCAAAGTTTCATGTAGATATCTAAGCCCAAAGAAAGGTATGTCAGTTTTCTGTGGACAGCTTACTCAAGCATTGTGTTTTTTCGGCAGCAACTTTTGCACATTACTTCAATTCAGTATGTGGTACTTAAGAATAATTCCTTCTGTTTATATCTAAAGTATTGTTAATTAGACCTCACCATGTTAAAATGGGGTGTGGATGAGTCAGGTGATGTGCACTGTTTTCCCTGGTGTCATCATCTTTACTTTTCTCTACAGTGCAGTGCAGTCAAGGCAGAAGCGTTATGGGTAACTTTTAAATTGTTGACTAGTCCAGCTGATATTTAAAGATGAAATATTTAAACATCACTGGCAATTTGGGGATTTTGACCCCAACAACCACTTTTTATTTTTTGCTGCTGGGGAGCAATTGCAATCAGTGTTCAGAGGCTTCAAGTTGTCATTTACCTTCCTATAGTGAAGTAGCATTACTGATAAAAGTGTGCTTTATTCCTTTTTTAGTGTCATTTGAGACAAAGAAAAGATTGGGACAGATGCTAAAGAGCTGGTTACATTTTTCAAAGAATGCAGTTATTAATTAATGCAATTCATAAACCAATCTACACAGATAAACTGACTCATTGAAACTTCATTGTGCTGTGGGGAAAAAAGGAATAGCTGTAATTTTGAGGAAAATGCTCTGTATCTTTCATATCAAACTGAGACAGCAACTCCCTATCTTAAACATACAGTGAAAATTAACTTCTTGCCTTTGCAAAATGAGTTTGTGTTATGTGTCTGTGCATGCCCACATTTGTTAACAAAACCCTGGTCAGTGATGAACTTGATAAATATTGGGAAGGAAGATATTCTGATAGTAAGGCTCTCAAGATAAATGGTTGGACTTTCAATGTACAAAAGTAGGAGAATTTGACAGTGGAACCTATGAAATTTTCATGAGTCTCTTTAATTTCCTAGTCTCACCTTTTAAAAATTTTTAGTGTATTTCAGAAGTAGGGAAGCAATATTATACAATTTAGAAGCAATCCAGGTAATTTCAGATCTGTAGTAAGAGAGAGAGGAAATGGGGTAATTAAAGAGGAATTAAAGTCCAATTCTGTAAGCATGTTACATACTTAACTACCTTGTAAATGTCCAGCCTCCTGCTGAAATTGTGTTGGATCCTCAGTTCAGACACAGATGTATGGATGAGGCCTCTTTCAGACTCAGGTGGGGAGCTGACAGAAGGTCCTGCAGCCCAGTCCCAGCCTCCCAAGGGACTGGTCCTCCCCTAATACAGGGCATCTTTTCAAAATCAAAACTGAACCTATTCTGCTGTGATGAACATGCATATTAATAGTGATATGCACTGCCTTTAATAATGTGGCAAAAGGAAATAGAAATTCTGGATAGGACTTCATATCAAAAAAGTAAGGAGTGCTGTGTGTGTAAGGAGAAGAATGAGGGAACAAGCACAGGAATGTGCTCTTGTATTTCAAAGAGAAGAAACAGTGTTCCCCTTACTGCTGTCACAACTTGGCTGCTGATAGCAGTATTCTCTAAGTCTCTTCTGTATCTCCTTTATGGGACCTGCTCAGTAGCAGTGCCAAATCTAAAATTCCATTCTGGCTAACTGTGTCATCTCATCCCTGGATTTGCTGGTCAGGGACATTAATTCCAAACAGTGTGTTTTGCAGTAAGGATGGTTGGTAAATACTGCAGCCTTCATTTGAGTGAGATATATAAGCTGTCTGACATGGCTCCTGTTAAAAACTCTGTATTTACAGATGATGTAAAGATGAAAAGGTGTGATTCACAGTACCTCTGTTTCCTTGTGCTCTGTAGACCAGTGTGCAACCACGCCCTTCACCTTAAGCAGGCACAGAGTGAAGCTCTGCATAACTTGTGCTGTTTCAGCCTTTGTACCATAAAACAGAAGACTGCATGAACAAGAGAGCCTGGATAGGTTTTTCCTCATTGTCCAAAATTGCTCAGATGTAGATAGGGCAAATGTAGAATCTGAATACCTCCTAAAACTGGGTTATTTGTTGCTAGGGGTTGGGTAGAAGGAAGGACATAGAGTATTCCAGCGGATTTTTATCATCAAGAATCATTAGCTGCAGCTGGCCTCAGCTTAAATAGCTCTGAACTTAGCCATCTTATGGTGGGAGACATTTGACCTTCATCTAGTCCAAGAAAATGAAGAAATTGGTTCGTCCTCATTCCCCATATATACTTTCTCTTCAGGACCAGGCAGGAGTTCAGCAGAGCTGACATTTGGCCTCTTCTTCCTTAATTTTAATAGTTGTCTTTGAAAGAAATTGCCAAATTATTAAATGTTTAATATCACAGCACTTAAAACATATAATTTTAAAACAGTCATGTATAATATTCTTTTATGTGCATATGTAGTAAAGTGCACTTATATCTTCCTTTGTGTTTGATCATTAGCAGATATATTATAATGTCAATATATGCTATGAATGATATTTTAAACAAACCTTCTACTGACTTGGCTGTAAACTTGTGAAAAAACATTGGTTTCACCTTAAGGTTTTAATTTCCTTATGTTTAGTATAAAATCAATACTTTAAGAGTGACTAAAATAACAACCAGACAGTATTTACTGCTTTTATGCTGAACATTTCACATCAGAAGAATGTAGGAGGAGTGTCTGAGTTATAATTTAAACATTTATAACCATCATTCTACTTCATCTGAGAAAGCTTACTTTATTAGGTCTAGAATTACAATCTATTCAATTAAAGCATTTCTCAGATAAGTACGCTGAGTGGTAAGAAGTATTTTCCTAAATCTCAGATGTAGGCACTTGAATTTAGCATAGTCCTTCACCATTAAAAGTCAGGAATATTTTGTCTAATATCAGTAAAGATCATTTTTAAATTGCTGGAAAAGAATGAAAGAATTGTGTCCACTACATTGTCTTTAAAAATAACGTTAAAAGCCTGAATATGGTTATTGGAGTGTCTGTTCATAGATGTATGAGCTAGATAAAGGGCATTTTGCCATAATGTGTCAGATTATTTTGACTTCAATTTTTCATGAGGCATGTTAAGTTAAGGTAGTGCCTAATGTGAGTAATAGTGACAGAATCTGACCTTTGCATGTGGGTTTTTTTCCCTTTTCTATAATGATAGCGAGCATCTGAAGTAAACCTTATATCAGCCAGAAAGTGTTACTTTTTGTCATTTTTCACAGTGAACCAATTGGAGTTGGTTTTAAATCTCTTGTCTCGTGATCCATAGTCTTTCTTCTTTGTCCTGTCTTACTTTCCAAAACAGAGCATAACTAAACACTAAGGAGTGATCAATAAACCACTTCTTTGGCAAAAAGATAGCACTACAAAGAAACAAAGCAAAACAACAAACAAAATAATACCCCAAAAGGTAACTCAAGTTTCTGGCTAGTTGGTACAATTGGTCTTACACTGACTATACCTCTAAAGCTGTAAAGATTTCATCTAGCAATGGCACATTCTTTTCCTAGATTATGAATATCAAGTTCAGAGATAAAAAAGAAGTGAGATAACAACTCTGAGTGCGTTTTATTTTGGCCCATTCCAGCTTGAGGAAGGCTGTTCCAGACTGGTCTTGCTTAGTCCTGTATTTTTGTCTCATAACTTCAGGTTGTTTTGCTACATGTCCTTGAAAGAATTCCTTTGTCTGTGTCATAAATCCTTGCCAAGCCCTTTCTGACTGCACAGGATGCACATAGGTTTTGTATTGTCATTCACGCCAACAGTACGTCCTCTAAAGCAATGCTATGTTTTCATTAGTGAGATACGGCAAAAATTATTTTGAAATACAGTCTGGCATTGAATTTTATATTTCACTTTTATATATGTAATGAATCTAAACCTGAGCATGGGTACCTTGTAAGTATTTAGTCGTGGAAGGAAGCATTATATCCAGGTTTCTAAAAGTCAAATGAAGCCAAGTGGAAACGTAAACACTGTTTAGTGTTTGGCTTGATCCTGTGATGAAGTTAAGAGAGTTCTGTGAAGCAATCAAAGATTATTTAGTCAAAAAGAGCAAGGCTGTAAAGTAGACAATGTCATATGAACCAATAGGTCTCTCACTCTTGCAACTGCAGGCTGATACCAGAATCACCAGCACCAGCAATTTGTGCCTTTATTTGGTGATAAATTAAAGAGGCCTCCCTGAGCTCATACAAGCAGAAAGAAATGATCTCAGACGTTTGTGAGTCACACTGTGTCTGATTAAGTTAAAGGTATAGGAGATGCAGAAAACTGCTGTGTGTGGCTATTTCTGATATATTGTGTTACGGACACTGCAGCAAAGACAGACATTGTAGGTTTGGCATACAAACACAATGTTGTTTGATCTAACCAGTGATGCTGAATTGGTCAGCAAAAAGCACCAGTGACAAACTTTCAGCTGAATATACAATTACGGAGTTGACCAACAGTTTTAATGTATTTTCCAGGCAGCTGATAGTGTTTCCCATAGTCCAAGTCTGCTGAGACTGCTTCAATT
Source organism: Ammospiza caudacuta (assembly GCF_027887145.1). NCBI lineage: Eukaryota > Metazoa > Chordata > Aves > Passeriformes > Passerellidae > Ammospiza > Ammospiza caudacuta. Next base: position 96,409,745 of record NC_080593.1, on the reverse strand, counting down.
ACATTTATCATTTCAATAAAGATTAAGTAGAAATTCATGTTCTGTCTTACATATTTTTCTTACATTTGACGCGCTGTGGTGATGGCTCTTCTTTGCTTTAAATCCCATTATATTTCTAGAGATACACTTTTTCAGTTCTGGGAAGCAAGTGAGAAACTTTCTAACAGGATTAGATAGCAGTTGTATCTTTTTATGACTTACTGCATTCATGCTGTTCTGAAATGGAGGACCATATTGCTCCTGGATGTGGGAGCTGTGCTTGCATCCATTAGCTCTTCAAGGGGAGCAACAGACACAACTCCACAGGAATACAATGCTTCCTGTGTTTGGAGAACCCTTAGTAAGACTTTGGAAGCAAGTAACACAATTGTGAACTCTCTTCAACAATGTACTAGCTCCAAGTGCAACAAAGCAATTCGGTTTTTTACTCTGAGATAGTGTTTCTTACTGTGTGCATTGTCGTGTAGTTTCACCACTGCTGAACACAGGGGAGCTGCTTATTAGAATTATTAACTAAGTTTTTAAAGACGCTGAAGATCAGTTTTGTTAATAATCAGTATTAAATTTGCTTGTGTCCTTTGGTTGGGACATAAGTGTAACATGGTCCATAAACTTCTTTTCAAGTTTTTGTGGATACTTTAATGCCTTAATGATGAATGAATTGTTGTATACCATTATCTTTTTTACAGTACTCATCATGTGTTAGTTTGAGTTGCAACATTTTCTTGCAATATACATTGTACTGAATGCAGCAAACCTATGTATGAAATAATTTACTTTTCATAAGTACTGTTTTCACTCTTTTAATTATAGGGATGCTGATATTTAAAGTGGTTGATTATTTTTGAGCAAAGCAGAACATATCACACCACAGTGGTATGCTGGAATAGTATGCTGTGCTACATTAATTCAGGCTGACAACTGTTTGTGTGTTTCATTCTGGGTCTGCACAGCTTCTGTGTTTGTTTCACTTTTCAACTGAAGGTGTCTTTTCTGCAGTTGTATTATGGAAACATTCCTTGATGTGGATTTCCTTACAGTGGTGTAAAGGCTGTTTTTGTTTAGGTGGGTTCTTTATCAACCAAGTGTGCTGGACATTTTTAAGACCAAAGCAGCTCACTATCCTGATGATTTTATCACCATTCAAGCTCTAGAACTGGTCTGGTAACTGGACTTTCCAGTGGTTTTCGGGTTTGCTCTTTTTGGTTTGTTTGTTTTGTTTTGTTATTTTTTCCTTTTCTCTGTTATTGGTCTAGCTGAATTCTTAATAGATTATTACAAGATAAGACTTACTCTTGCAGCAGTAGACAAAATCTAAGTTACAGGCTGCTTTGCACAAGCCTTTTCTCAGCCTTCTCTTTTTCCTTCTTTTTTAACTGTATTTCTTGATTTCTTTTCCTGAAAAGAATAAGTAATGAAATTTTCTCTTTAAAGATAAGAGCTTATACCAGTTAAATAGTGAAATATAATTTTCCATATATATCTTATAATCTACTTATCTAAAAGTACCTACTTTTGTACCTGTGCAACCCAAGTTTATACCTTTTTGGAAAGGCATTTAAAATGCCATCTAGTTTGCATTCATTGGTTAAGGAGTATTGTGTTGTTTAATGCAGCAAAATAGAGTACCACCAGAAATATGTTCAATAAGTACAGTAATATTTATGAGGAACTTCATGGCCCAGTTCTGAGTAATCAGAAAAGCCTGGGCACTTGACTTCAGTATTTTCCACTGGAGGAGAAATACTTCCAGGATATTATATTCCTGATTTAATGCTTTGCAGAATATATACAGGTTTTAGACAGGGACATCAGATGGCAAGACCAAACTGCAAAGCATGATGCACTCTGGCCCTGAACAAGAGCCAGAGCAGAACACCTTTTGTTAAAAGATTTCTAGTGAGCACTGTGCACATACATGTTGCTTCTGTTGTATAACTTTGATCTTTATTAACATGCCAAGAATGAGCCAGTGCCCTTACATTAGGGTTAGATATTTTCATAAACAGCCTAAACTTCTCCTACAAGCATTGATTTACTTTTTAATATTAGTCTTCCAGTTAAATCTAGTTGCTTATGCCCTGTGGTTAATTATGTGCAAGAAAGGTGTACTTTTGATCAAATGCTATATTAGTTTTTCAAAATTAATCAATTAAAATTCAGAATTTAACATATTAAATGGATATTTTTAATACAAAGGAGCAATACTTTCTGTAACTTTCTAGAAATACTGGAACTCACATAAATAAAAACAGGTGTGTTCTTCCAGATACTCACACTGTCATGGGTTACATTTGCTACCTATTTTGGTCCTTTCCAGTAATATACCACATTCTGGGTCACAGGTAATGGCAATTTCTTAATTTTGTTAATAACACAGAATATTACCCTGTGTAAACTCCATACATTGAAATTTTCAGAAACGTATATGAAAGTTTTCAGTAACAGAATCCCTAGGAGACCTGTGCTAAGGGTGTAGTCCAGCAGTTCATTAGAGTTCTAAATTTAAAACAAAATTACATGACATGAAAATAAAGGATAAATATTTTAATCTTTCAGAATATCTTGCTAATGCAATAAAAATTTTGCATTTCCTGTATTAACTTTATAAGTGCAATATAAATTAGCTTGACTTTAGTAGCTGCAAGAGTCATTTAATAACATGTTCCTCCTATGCTAATATTTAGAACCAGTTAAATATTTTCATTGGAGTTTGGTATTGCAGATTGATTCTTTTTTCCCCTGTTTTTTGTTGTTTTGGTTTTTTTTAATCTTGTAGAGAATAAAACACTTTTGCTTTTGAAACAATGAAGTCAGTTAAAAGGGGCTGACTGATTTTTATCCAGAGTGTAAAGCTTGTGATCAGTTTCTGGGTTGCTGCCATCAATATACATTTAGGTTATGTGGGATTTTGTCTTAATATGATCAGTCTTTATTTATGTAAAGTAGAATTCTGACACCATTGATCTGTATTATTAAAATGCATAGAGCAGCTATCATATCCTGGGCTTCTGCTGAAATATGCTTTTAATTGAAGCAGAATTGTAGCAATATATTACTGATGTGAATCTAGTTAAGAGTACAGCATTGACTGCAGTGCTTCATTGTTGTACAAGGGGCTCTGCTTTGTGGCATTGAGTGTAAATGCTGCCATGTGTCTGTGAGAGGTGCTCAGTGCAGGAAGTGATCACATAGAGACTTTATTCTGAAAGATGTGCACTTCCACTTGGCATGACACACAGTGTTTGTGCATGAGAAGAAAGGCTGGAGCCGTATGATGTTTGTGTTTGTATTTTAGATAAATATTTTAGACAGACAGTTAATACTCTGAAAAGGGGGAGTTCATGCCCACATCTAGCTTAATAGTGCCTCGGTATAGCAAATAATTCTGAAGAAGTCCTTTAACTTTGCTTTCTAGAAAATGGAAAAACAGGGGAGGAGGAAAACAGCAGCTTAAAAAACAAGATTCAGGAGAGTAAAAACAATGAAAAGAAGCTGGAGTTTTTACACCTTTCTCCATCTACAGTGCAAAGGCCTGGTGCTGTGACTCCCTGTGGTACATTTCATGGTGCTCTTGCAGCTGAGTGCCTCAGAAAAAAAGCCAAAATGGGAAGAAATAGAAACCTTACATTCACCATTTTCATGTGCCATAAAGTGCTAAGCTGATTCAGTTCATGAAGTTCTTACCCATGTATGTCAGTTTTCATGTACTTAGTGCAAAACTAAATTATTAACATTGATTTGGGGAGTATCAATTGAGACCTTAAATACATGTGCTAATATTTACATGATAGGAACCTTAGTTTCAATGCTAAGGAGATTTTAGTCATCATGACTATGTAAAGTGTGTTGAAAAGCAAATGGGAACATCTCAAAGAGAGCATATAAAAGAACTTTGGAAAAATGTGAAATCATGTTCATGTCAACTGCTTTTCAAGAGACAAGAACAGACAGGTCTCCAATACAGTCAAAAGGTGGTACATTGGGAATGGACAGAAATGTGTGTTTTTTACACAGTGCAGCACTGGAGCAGTGTTTCTCACTGTCACAGGCTATTATTGTTGTGAGTCAGATTTAAAAAATCCTTCACCAGCTGTTTCTGTTGGCTTGGGAAACGATGTTATTCTTCTCCTGAAAATGCAGGTATTTACAGGAATATTAGTTAGGAAGGAAGAGTATGGTAGGCAATTGGCATATCTGTTAATACACAGTCATTAGAAGTTAGGACACTTTCTCTTTTGACAAAAATTTTTTAATAGTCTTGAATAAATATTAATGAAACTGTCAGAAATATCTGTTGTAGTCTAGATCTTGAATCAGGTGGAGACAACTGATTAGAAATGCTCTAGTGTTTCCATTGTTCCTGGTCAGTTATCATCATCTCTTGTCCCATGCAATAGGTTTGGTTGAAAGTTTTATAAGTAGACAAGGTTGTATTTCATATATTGTTGTTTATTTGCAAAAAAAAACCCAAAAACCTCCCACTCCCAAGTAAGTCAGGGATTTCAATTTTTAGGGACATATTGGTACATAAATACTGATACATGGCCAAACAGAAATGAAAGTCAGTTTTATAACATGTTTTTCAGGCACTTAAAAGAAATTGTGGATGCCAAAGTAGAGAACTGCTTCCCTAGAGTGAATAAAATTTAGCAATGTAAGTCCAGTTGCTTTAACAAAGCATACATTCCAATACTGCAAGCAGTCTAAAATTATCATCATCAGTGAGTGCATTAATGAAACCTTGTTTTTCTTGTAATTTGAAATTGCAAAAACAAGTCTTTGGGGCATAATAAGATGATAGCATACGGTATCTGCTTTAATAAATGATGTTCAGATAGGAAATACCATCGGATGTTTATATTTTGAAATCTTCATTGTTAAGTTCTTCTTTATTTGGTGAATGTTATTGCCCATGGTGGCCACAGTCACAGGCAAAACAGGCCTGTCTTGATGATTTAAAAAATAACCCCAAAAAAACCCACCAGGAAAAAAAAAATTTCCTCTCATGTACTACTCAGTGACTCAATGTTTTCTGGCATAGGGTTATTCTGTTGACTGATTACCACTGGATTTTATTTATGCTTTTTAATTAACAATTACAGTTTAAATATCTCCTATAAATCTATGGTCTGGGGGGGTGTTTGTTGAACTTTATTATGTTGTCTGAGTATGCAGAAATATCACAATATTTGATTTCACTAGATCCCTGCTTTGTAGTGGTTCTCTATCTTTGGGAGGATCAGAAATGACTGATTCATTTTGGGTTGGTCTTTGTTCCAGTTCATGTCATTTCACTAACTTCTTTAAGAACAAGAATCTGCAAGCCGTTACTTTATATTTTTAAAAAGCGTATTGCAGCTAAGGACTGTTCAACTAATACAGTTTTATGGGTTATAATGAGGGGGCTTCAAATAATATTCACCTTTAATTCCTATAATATTATTGCAACAATGAATAAAGTGCTTAATTACCTTTCCAGTATGTCAGGGTCTTTTCTTTTTCTAAATATGCTATAGGAAATAAGCACAAAGGATTTAAATTGATCTCTTTTTATACTCATCTGTTCACATAATTGATTCCCCAGTATTGAAACCTATTCTTTTTTTTGTATACTGAAGATTTCTTTGCAAAGGTCCAGCCCCAGCAGGTTGATTACACACTTGTTACCTGTAATTCAATACAGCAGCGCCCTGTTTACAAAGTCCAGATTTCCTGGGCTGTCAGTTAGGGCAATCAGCACAAAGACCAAGTGCTTTTGGAACTAAATAAACAATGAGAAAAACATTCAGGGCTGCCAGTAACCTTCACAGGTAATTTAACAGCCTTTGACTACAAGGCATCAGTTGCTGTAGATGTCTGGCGGATATGAAATCTGACATTCTCCCTTGCCATGTTCTGCCAATAGGTCGGTGTGTAATCTCTCGCCGCGGCTCCGCTGCGCGCAGCCAAACCGCCGCCGTTCTGACGGACGCCCACACCTGCGTTCTGTCACCTCCGTGCCACGCTCTTCTGAGAGGATAGAGACAATTGTTTACATTTTGCAGGGTTAAGCAAATTTAAAGTACCTCCCTTGTCCCCTCTGCCATTCCATTCCTCTTCTGGCCAGCACGCTGGCCGGCACAATCTTTTTCATCTCTTCTTGGAAGTGTTTAAATATAAAGAAAGAAACTGCTTGATCAATTCAGCGTAAATTGGACTCTGTTTTTATTGCAAACAAGGAGTTTGCAATAAAATAAAAGGAGTTTGTTTGTTGCAGAGTTATCTCTATTTTGTAGATGACCTTTAAGTACGGACAGATTATTGTCTAAAGCTTTGGTTTTATGTATTTTTAATTTTTTTTTATTTCTGATATATTTGGTACCTTTCCTGTCGATTCAGATAATGATTAGGACAGCTATTTTAAAGACCTCTGGCATATTAAAGTAGACAAAAAATACCCATGAGGAAAAGAAAACAGACAGAGATTCATCCAAGTCTATGTAAGAAAATTTCATGTCTTTTACTTCAGCAGTCAAATCTCTTTGCAAACAGATAAAATTGTTATTTACATAAGTTTAAAAGTGCCTCTGTTAAAAAAAACAAACCCACAAGAAACAAGTATAATACTTGTAAGTTAGATGTTTATTGTCCATATAAACTACCCAAGCTATCTGACAAATAAGCATTTTCTTGCGTGCCTGCAACATACTTGGCTCATAGAATCATGTCTTCTTTTTTAATTATTTCTGATATATAAGTCTGTAGAGTAGACTTCTTGCAAGCTGTTATAAAGAATGTATTATTTTCATAACTATTGTACAAATATAAGCACTGAAATTATTTGAAAAAATTGTGAAAATCTATTATTTGATTATGCTTTAACCAGAAACTGTTTTATTTTTTTTTGTTTTCACTGATGAATTTCTGAGTGTCTGGTTGTGGTCAGTGTAATAGGATATCGCTGAAGGTGTTGTGTAACAGACACTCCCTGATGCTTGATTCCCTGTCCACCCTCCTGTTCTGTCTCAGGCTCTACACTTCTGCAGCTGTACACAGATGTGCATCCATGACTGAACACCAAATGTATATATTTGGTGTTACTTTAGTTCTAATTATTTGCTTTGTCTGACTTTGCAGTGAACATACAGATTTAAATTATATACAGAAATTATTTGGATTGTTATGTGGTGATATTTATTTTTTTCTTTTAAATTATATTTTTCTCTGCAAAAATAGAGGCTGAAACACTGGCAGACCAGAAGCAGTAAGCTTAAGTAATTTTAGTGAGAAATTCCAAATCCATTTGGAGATCCCTAAATATTTGTTGGTCTTTCTGTCATCCCAGGGGAGCAGGGAAGTGGATAACAACACCATGGTTTTCATTGTGCCTTAATGGGGTCGGTAACAATGCTGTGAAGGCAATGATCTTACTAAGAACAAAGTATTGTAAGAATTTAACTCATTTACAATGTCTGGGCACGGCAACAATTAAGGATTCTAGTGTAGAAAGTGCTAATGTGATTGTAAGTGAAACAGGCAATTGGGCATAGCATGGTAACCTGTGGGAAGCAGCCATGTCCTGCGTGGGCTACTTGTGGAAACTTATGGAGCGGACAGTGACAGCTCTGTATTTATGGTATGTTTCACACTAGTGGAGCCATTACATGGTCAGGATGGGTTGCATTTAACTGTTTCAGCAATGGCAAAGTAGGAAAATGCCACAGGAAAATGCTTCTGAGGTGGCACTTGATTACTTGTAGCTAATTTAGACATTGAGCACTCACTGCAGCCTGATGATAATATATCTTTACCAGGCTTTAGGCTCATCTCAGATAATCAGTATAATAATTTCAATAGAGGTCACCTGTAATTTTTCTTTAGTTATTTATTTTCCATTACAAAATAATCTATAGTTGACAAGAACTAAGATAATTTTAAGGCCTGGTCAAATACTTGATCTGCAAGGGTAGCTATGTTTATGTTATGCCCTAAAATCAGCCTTACCTAAGTGAGAAATAAGATCCCTGTGTGCGCAGCCAGTTCACTTGCAGGCCCTGTGCTGCCTTCTGTGTTTCTAACACAGCTGAGCTAAGCTGAGGTACCCAAATGCACCTGTAGCCAAGAGGGTGTTTTTCACATGGTTTGTCACAGACTCTTTAGACATTTCTCAGAAGTACCCCTAAAATGATTGCTGCCCAGTTGCTTCTTTTGCAAGAGAAGAGAACTGTAAGGAAAAGTGCAGAAAAGTATTGGAAGACTGGTGGCTTTTGAATTGCAGTAGCACACTGCCTAGTGATTCCATTAGCAACTGATAAATCCTTCTGCTTTAAGTTTTAGCCCCCCTTGCCTTTCTGTGTTCAGTGATGGGTTTTTCTGTGTGTGGATAAGAGCTAGATTTAGACAAAGGCCAGACTGTTTCTTTAAGATGAGAACCATCCTACATTGCTAGTCTATGCTTATTATTATTGGTGGGTTTGATGGCACAAGCAATAAGACAAGTGGAGAGCTAATGCTAGGACTCAGCTTCATTTTAAACAAGATTATGAACAAAATTTAAATATGATTGTGAGGAAATTGTGTCTAGGAGTATTTGACTAGGTAGATGTGTGCAACAAACTTTGCATGTGCTTCTGCTTCAGGAGCTCTCCTTCCACTCAAGTTCTGAGTTGATGAAATTCTGGCTTAGATAGGTCTTTTCACACTTATTTTTCATCTCCTGAACTCAATCCCACACATTTGAAAAACCTCCATTTTACTTCTTTGATTTTACTAGTAATTTGTCCCTTTAAAAATTTTATTTTATTGTGTTTTATTGTGTCATATTCTGCCACAGAACTCTCCCAGTGGGCAACACTTCATAAATTTCAGCAGCAACTATGTCAAATTTAAAAAAACAAGTATACCCATTTAATGAAAAAAAAATTACTACTTGGTTTAAAAAAAGCCAACACAAAATGTGGATTTTACATCAGGAATTGCAACTATTCCTGTATTTATCTATCTTTTGACTGAATGGAAAGCTCTAGCTATCTCACTTATCTCAGTAATGTCCATTAAGCACACCCAAATAAGATAATATTTGCATATTGTTGCTTTGAAAACTAAATCTTTCTGTGGAAGACTGTGGTTTGTTGGGTTTGCTTCCAGTTTTCATTGTAGACTACTTCTCCAGTGCATCTCATTTGACTGATCCTGCACAGTAATCTAGCAGTCAAGAGTGATCAGGAAAGGGAGAGAAAATGCTTCTGAATCTTCAACTCTGCTGCTGGTTTCCCATTCCTCAAGTGAAAGCATCTGAAGGCAAATCCCACATGTTCTGCATCTGCATATAAAGTAAGTCAGGATAAAACTGCTAGATTTTTCCTGGGAAAAAAAAAAAAAAAAAGGTTAGCTGTTGTTAGCTGGAGAATGATCTAGTTTTTGTCTTCTATTTTAATGAATTGCTTCATACCTCTTTACTTCAGGGCAGATTTAATACTACTGTTGATATTCTGATATCTCTGGAGTGTAATGTATTTATGTTACACTATAATTGTATTTTACACTTCTTTGTTTAACTTTTGATTCTCAAATTCATCTACCCATATCAGAGGGGAAAAGAGACTGAAGATATTTTAACCGTGTTCTAATCATTCCTGACTCTTAATTTTTAAGCAACGTATTAAGCATGGGGTTTTGTTTCTCAACAATATATCAGTTGAATAGGATCAGGCCCCAGTTCAAAAAAGAATTCTCACAAATCAAATTGATGTATTTTTTAAATTCAGAAGAGTATTAGGACTGTCAAAGGAATTCTTCCTTACACCTCATTTTCTGTCAGCAGGTGTTTGTTCATTTATTTGTTTGGTTTTAACTCAATTTGTGATCATGGATGCCTAAGTAGGTTAACTTAGGTTAGCAACAAACACCAAAAAGATATTTCTGTGCCAAATGAAACAGGGTTTTCATAATGGAAACACACACTAATTAAAAAATTCCTGCTCTAAAGTGAAGTTGTTAATAAGCATAAAGTAATATGAGTAACAGAGTAGAAGGGCTGCACCACATCAGAGATGCTTTAACACATGACAAGGTGCTTTTACCTGTGTCCTTTTCTGGGGTTGTACTGAAAATCAGTGTACTCACCTGAATTAAAGATGACACTTTGGACAGTCAAGCAAGAAAAGCTCAAAGAGGAGATGCTGGAGAAGGCAGCCTTCACACAAGGTTGACTGTTGTGTAAATTAATTCTGGGGTATCAAGAAGTAATATTTTATAAGATGTATTTGTAGGTTTCCTTTGCCATCCATAGGTTCTCTCTCACACACAGTCTCCCAATATTTTTCTTCTTTTTTTTCCTCCTACATATTCTCTATAAATTCCTTTCCTTATTATACCAATAACATTAAGAATTCTTGGTAGGCAAAAATATATCCATACAAGACCCATTGTATCTCTGACAGATTTTATGATGATAGAATTCAGTTGGAATTCTGTCAGACTATCACAGAAGAACTATCACTACCGCTAGCCTTACTTATGTTCTGGAAACTTCAGGGTCATTTTTATGAGAGGGAAAGGAAGTTTTATGCTTTGGAGTTTTGTCTTGCTTTAGAAATTTCACAAATGGGAAAATCTCTTGGAACTCTCAACTCTTCTGAGTTTTATTTTCTTGAACACTGGGCTGCTGCTTGCCCAGAGCATTCAGTTGTAGAACCAGCGCTCTGCAGGTTGACTGTGTTCTAGTCTCACCATCTCTCACATTTACGTGTAAAATGCATGGTAATTAATATTTACATTGAGCCCCCGCATCAGAATCCAGGTGATTGTATGAGAATCTTCTATTAATTTTTCCTTCTCTTTTTGTTATCTTGTTTTGGTTTTGTTTGTTTAGGGGTTTTTTGCTTTATTTCAAATGAAAATTTTCAGTCTTCAGTATAATGGAAAAATACTTGATGTGACCTTGGAACTTATTAGCATGGGCACAAACTTCTGTAGCTTCATGTTCCAGTTTCTCAGTGGTTACTGAGTGATTACTGAGTACTGAGGTTTAAGTGATTCCTTTGTGATTCCTTGCACACAAAGAATGGCAGCAAGCTCAAAGGAATAATTCTTGTTCTTTTTGTGCAGGAAGGGCTTTGGACCTTTGCTTTTCCCCATGCTGATATGGTCCTGGGTGGAAGGAGTCATGTTGGTTGGAGCTTGACATGGTGATGACTAGAGGCAGTAGCAAAGTCTGTGGTGGTAGAAGAAAAAAGGAAGAGAGATTAGTCCCGGGGCCAAGAAAGAGCAGCAATGCAAGGAAAGGGTAGAAGAGTGGGCAAGTGTGACCCACAGAGCATTGCCTGGTTCCTAATGTGAGGGAGATTAATTTTTCCTCCTGTGTAGGAGGAAGGAAGGAGAATTACTCTACAGAGTTTGTTTTGTTGACTCTTTCTTTTTGCTATCCTTTGTACGTACAGTCTTTGAATGGGTTGTGTTGGAGAGGACGTTGAAGTTCATTTAGTTCCACCCCGCCCAGCCAGGACAGGGACAGACCAGGTTGCTCAAAGCCCCATCCAACTTGGCCTTGAACATTTCCACTGATGGGGCGTCTACAGCTTCTCTGGGCAACCTGCTCCAGTGCTTCACAACTCACAGAATAAAGAACTTTTTCCAAGTAACTAACCTAAATATCTCCTCTTTTTTTAATTTAAACTGTTCCCTGTTGTCCTATCCCTACCTTCCCTTGTCTCAACTGTTGAGTAGCCTCAACTGTTGGTGCATGTGGAGCCTTCTATAAGTATGAAAAAATTAATGAATCTGTTGATTTCTCTCCTCCAGTATCCTTCAGCACTTCATACCCAATCTGCATGCTGAGGGCAAAGGAATCCCTTCTAAAGTGACATAAAGAAAGCCAGAAATCTATTTTAATTCTCTGAATCCCCATCAGCTCCATATCTATGAAAGCGTTCGTGTAAGATGAGGCATAACATTGGTTTATTTGTAAATGTGTTCCTGAAAAACATAGCATTTCTGCTCCAACTTGGTCTTACTGTTATTTGGATGCTAGCATATATCCTGATCTTAGTTGTTCTTCTAGAATAAATCTTTCTGGTTTCTAAAGCAGGTTGCACAACATTTAGTGTTTTCTTCCTTTGAAAACAAACATAGTCTGTCAATGGTATTATATAAACAGATAGCTTTAAAATATATTGTCCTTATATATCATCATAATGCAAATCTAAGCTGTATTTATTTGCTACAACCAGTGACTGCAGTGATTGTATCCTTATGAAAATAAATGATTTTAAAGCTATACAGGTAAGATTAACATAGGAGTTAAGAAATGAAGTGGTGGAGGAGGTGGGGGAGAAGGTTTCCTGAACATTTTATCAAAGTAGTTTGTAAAAGGAAAAATGTCAAAAGTCATGTTGACTAACAGAAAATTAGGTTTGAGATTGGTTTTCAAGCAGAAGATATATTTAATTAACTTTTCAGGTTTGAATTTATTTTAACATGGAATTTACTTGTGTGTGCCTTGCTCAAGAACGTGAGCTTTATAAAAATTCTCTGAAAGCAAAACATTGAAGTTATGTTTTTTTAAAGATTTTTTTTGATGTAGGCTTAGTATCACTGTCACAGCATCTGAGACTTCTTTGGAAGAAACTACATAGGTATCACTTTTATAAAGGGCTTGAATCATAGAGACTTTTGTGATTGATTTGTACATACTACAGCAAAAATTGCAGCAATAAAACAGATCTTACTCAAATGACAAGTTGAAACAAATAATTTTATTTATTTATTTATTTAAATGAATTTAGAACTCATGAAAAGAGCCAGATTGACAGCCACAGAGACTTAATTCCTCTGTTCCACAGACTAAGTACAGAAAAAAGTAGTGCAGGATTGTCACGTGGCCCTGCTAATGTCTTAACCTTGATGTGTAGCTACCACCTTTAGATATGAGTAGTTAATTTACATTCCCATTTTCTCCCTAAACTGAAACTGCCAACAAGAGTGGCAAATGTGATACTGTAGAGGAAACTGGTCCCACAGAACCAGGACTGGTATTACAGGAACAATACTCGAGTAACCACTCATCTGGCCAAGGTTCAAAGCAGAAGGATGTGTTTGTCAAGGTGTCCTCTTTCCTATGCCAAAGTCCCAAAGTGGATCTCGTATTCCTCTTTGCTCCCTGAAAACCTAGCCAGGGTAAAGGATTTTGCATTCTGTCCATATATATTTACATTTGAGTTGCAATTTGAGCAGTTGTCCAGGGGATCAGTAATTTGTTAATTTGTTTTTTAATTCAAAGAAATCTAAATAATTGTCACTCAAGACCAAGTTTGAAGACTCTTCCCACAAAGAGAATCTTGAACTTTGCCTCTTCTTCTCCATAGCTTTCTCTACCAGTGAGTCTGATCAGGAGCAAGTTATACTGTTCTTGGTGGAAGAGATTGAACAAATTGTACAGACTTGTGTGCATCAGACTTCTGCAGTAGCATGTCTGCTTTCTCTTGAAGCTTACCTTGTCTCTCTGCCATAGCAGCTATGGAGATCAGTCAGAGGCAGCTGTTAATGCATTTAAACTCTGTTTGCAACTTGTATGCATTTAAATTAGTTAATCTTAGTTATTTCTTTGCAAAGGTCAAGTAAAGTTACTGTCCTGTTACCACAATGCTCCCATATTGTGTAGGGTCTATTAAGCATACCAAGAGTAGTGATGTAATATTATTTCGTTGCTGAATTGAATTAAGATCACAGGATCAATTAGGTTGGAAAAAAGATCATCAAGTCCAATCTATGACCAAACACCACCATGTCAACCAGACCATGGCACCAAATGCCACATCCAGTCTTTTCTTAAACACCTCTAGGGCCAGTGACTCCATCATTTCTCTGGGCAGCCCATTCCAATGTCTAAGCACTCTTTCTGTAAAGAAATTCCTCATTATGTCTAAACCTCTCCTGATGCAGCTTAAAGCTGTGTCCTGTCATGCTTCCACTGCTTGCCTGGGAGAAGAGACCAACCCCCACCTGGCCACAATTTCCTTTCAGGTGCTTGTAGAGATAAGGTCACCCTGAGCCTCCTCTTCTCAGGCTAAACAGTCCCAGCTCCCTCAGTTGCTCCTCATTGGTCTTGTGTTTCAGACCCTTCAGCAGCCTTGCTGTCCTTCTCTAAACACACTCCAGCATCTCAATGTCCTTCTTAAATTGAGGGGCCCAGAACTGGACATAGCACTCAAGGTGTGGCCTCACCAGTGCTGAGTACAGGGGCCAATCCCTGCCTTACTCCTGCAGGCCGCACTATTCCCCACACATGCCCTTGGCGTTCTTGGCCACCAGGGCACACTGCTGGCTCATGTTCAGCCACTATGAAGCTGCACCCCCGGGTCCCTTTCTGCCTGGGCACTGTCCAGCCAGTCTGTCCCCGTCCCGGAGTGCTGCAGGCGGTTGTGGCCAAGGTGCACAGATGTTCTTAAGATGTTCTTAAGATCAGTAATGCAGAGATGTGCCCTTTTGCCACAAGGGCCTGTTCCAAGTCAGAACATTGATCTTAGGTGGAAAATAACATATGAAATATTTTCTATAGTTTTCAGGTTTTATTCTGCTTGTATGTGTTAAAGATGTACTGTTGGACATGGTTCAATTATGCTGTCCCCTTAAAAGAAAGTGATTGTTTGAGTTACTTCTAGTTGTTTAAAATGTGAACTTTAAACTGAGAATGGGAAAACTGTTCTTTTGGGAGTTTTTATACTTGCATTTGGGCTAAAGAACTTAAGTACTGAATTATTAATAGATTTGATTGGAATGGTAAAAATTCTCACTGGCTGAGAAAAATTTCATTTGAGCTCACTTTCGCATATGATGCTTTTTTTGTTGTTACTGTGATTAAGTTACTGGTTGCTGATGCAACTTGACCTGTGGAACTGGTCTAACACTACTATGCAGAAAAATATATTTTTGTTATCAAAATGAAGTAGTCATTGTAATTCTAGTGGCATATTCCTTTGTTGTATTGTTGAGATGACACAGCTCTTATAGATATGTTTGATACTTGCCTAACACCTTCAGAATTCATGTTTTTGGTGAGATCTCAGCTCAATATTGAAGAGTGATATATTTTACTTAGCACATATATATGAATTAACAAATGGCTTTTTGCTGGAGTTTAACTTTTAATTGTAGACCTATTTTTGTGGGCAAATTACCTGTGCTTTATGAATTGTACACTGCTGTAACTTTCCTTAAGAGGGTAATATATATAATTAAGTGAGTGAAATAAGATGGGTTGGCATTAAACTCAGATCAGAGCTTTCTGACAGTAGCAGCACAGCTTCAGAAGATGTGTAATCTTAAAATTCTTAGCTTCTAAGAGCACTATTGTGAACACTTTCTACAAAAAAAAAGTTCATTCTTCCAAGTAAGTAAAAAAATCTAATAATTTTGGTAAATGATCATGTGGTGATTATTAAACTAATATGTAATTAGCATTTTCTAATGACAATCATAATCTTGACAAATGCTTTCATTCATTTTTTTTGTGATCATTAAAGACTTTAAAAGCACTGATTTTTGTTAACTGAGGCCCTTGGCTGTTCATCAGTGGTGCAATTCAACCTAATACTCCAGTGGCCAGTAATCAGAGAGTTGACTATTAAGTGAAGGAAATTTTATCACTGTCTTTATGAACATCACCTTTATTTCTTGTCTAACACAGCAGATAGACAGAACTGTAAGAACATTTAACTGATACATATTCATCCCTTTTTAAAAAATGGTGAATTACACCAATTTTTTTATGTTTTATATAATTAAAATTTAACCAATACTTTGACAAGATTATGATCTTCAAGGGTTTCAAGTACAAGTTTTTGTGGGTTTTTTTTTTTGAGTTGAACCAGAAGTAGATTTTAATCTTCTCAATATCTGCATTTGTTATTACTTCTAAAAGACTTGATTTTCTTTGAGGGGATATTGTAGGTTTTTTTCTGTGTTAAAACATGTAATTTCTTCTCTTCAGAAGCAACATACTTGCTATTATGAATTCCTGTGGATAGCCATTATCTATGATGTATTATCCAAGAGCTTGAATCTACAAATTGGTCTTCAGTTACATCAGAGATACTGAACGTGGCTTAGCTAAATGTTCTCCTATGTGCAGGAAACATATCCTATAATCGGTGCTGATGTTCATACCCTCTTGTTTCCCTTTGAAATTCCTTGTATTTTTGACTTGTACCATCACAGAGATACTCCTCTAATTCTTAGCTCTCTGCAGCAACTCTGCAGCTGCTCAGGTTTCTGTCCTCCTTTTGCTGAAACACACACAGGATTTGTGGCCCCTCTGCAGCCTCACTCCTTTTTCAGGCTTGTTTGTCCAGCAGAGTCTTGTTTTCAATTCTTTTCCCTGCAGTTGGAATGGAGTTATTTTATATTTACAGAATGTGAAAGATAAAACAAGCATGCAAAAAGTATTGCAGTGTAGTACATAGTACCAAAATATTTCTGTGTTTGTTTACTTTAGATGTTTGATTTTATGCAGAGACAAACTGACTTCAAAAATATAGGACAGATGATCAGAAATGTGGATAAGGACAGCATGTTCCCCTGCTTTATTTAGCACTGAGCATATTAATGGGTGCTCAATAAATGGTAATGGTTTTGGAGACATGATGATTGATGTTTCCTGGATCAAAACATAGAGGTTTTGTTTAAGAACAGCCCAGCTGGCAGAGTGATCCTCTCTTGAAACTGTTTGTGATCAAAATATGTCAGAGCTGTATCTATAAAATACAGTAGGCAAGACTTTTTGTCAGTGGATTGGTTAATTTATTTTAACAGTAAACTATCAACTGTATCTTTGATTATTCATCCCTCCTGTCACACCATATTCCTATCAGTGAGTTAGAGTGCTGCTCTTTTTCTGCTTTCCAGATTTTGTTTCTTACATTGTGAACATACTGCTCTCAAAAAAGGGCTATATATTTTTGGCGTAAGAACACATACAAGATATTGAAAAGAAAGAATTGCATATGTATTTGTGTACAAAACTGCACCACACACATACTTTGGGCAGCCAGTATTGAGGAAGAGAAAATTATCACCTGTCTTTTAAGGAGCCATCAGTGTAACTCAGGTGGTGCCATCCTCCTTGGTCAGAGCACACCTCAGGGTGGCTGGTATAACCAGAAACTGCAAGATCAGAAAATGAACTCTTACTTTGTCACCTTAGTTGGTTGTTCCTCTTACATAAACAGTGTTTTTTGGCTTTGAGTTGAGAGGAGATGGCTTCCAGTTTAATGGCTTCTAAAATATTTAGCACAGGCACTGAGCAAAGCCAATTAAAGCCGTCCTTGATATTTCAATGGTTGAAGTAGTAAGTGGGAATTCAGAAAGAAAGCAGGCAAATTTAACTTTCTTTACTCTCACCCTTTTTCTGGAGGCCACCTTTCTCTTCCACTTCTCTCTCCACCTTGCTCTTTTGTCACCCTTAAGGAAAATAATTCAGTTATAGTATCCTTTCTGATCTTTCAGTTTGTCATGTGTGTTTTTCTTAGTCATATGTTTCTTTTCTTTTAATGCTCCTTGGATACTCTCAAAAGGAAAGTAAAATATTTCAAGGAAAAATTCACAAAGTTGATTACACTTTAAAAAAAAAGGGAATTAACTCAAATGTTGGGAGCATATTTGCCAGATAAATTACATGAAATGTTTTTACTTATTTCATTTGGAAATTTTGTATTTCTAAATTTGTATTGAAATTATTATTTTAAGTATAGCACTAACAAATCTATTTTTAAGGAGTCTTCAAAAATCTGAATCTCTCCATGGGATAGATATGTAAATATCCAGAGTACACAATTCTTATTGTATTGATGTGTGGAAACAAGAACCTCATGAACTAGGTTTATTGACAAAATAGACTGCAACAGCTCGGAAGAGTGGCTCATTGTGTCTGAATGCATTTAGGCAGCTTTAATTCCTGAATTAATTATACAATATACTATAAAGCTACAAAGAAAAAGCCATTAAAGTCATCTGTGTCAAAGGAAATTTTTACATTGAGGAGTAGATTGTGGCATATAGCCACAGCTGCAAGTCTGGGTTGTATGGGGAGATTGTCTGCCTTAGACAGAGTTGTCCTACAACACTGGTTACAGTGAAGGCAACAAGAGTGTTGGTATTGCCACCTTACATGTTGCTGCACAGCTGGTCTGGGTGGTAATTTCTGATCTCTGTTACTGAATTTCTCTCTTCCCTCAAAAATGAAAACAAGTAACTGTTCTTACTTAAGTATTTGAGTCTAGAAAGTGGGACATTAAACTCTCAACTATCTGAGCTAACACTATTTCTGAAAAGATTGCAATGATTGGTGGCACTGTAGTTTTGCAGACACATTTAAGGATGACTCTTCCCAATTGGGACAGTCATTGCCCCTTTTTCTGCCCATTTCTAACAATAGTTGTAAAGGTAGAGCTGAGGCTGTGCTTACTCCCATCTGCTTTTTGCTTTTCTTGTAGTTCAACTGAGTTGCTGATCTTTTTATGATTACTCAGTGAGGAAAAACTTGTTTATCCTCTTGAAAGGCCTGTGCACCTCATAAAGAAATTTTGTTCCTAATGGCAGCTATATTGCTGAAATTTCATCATGTGTTGCTTTTTATGAGATGTGGACATTTGAAAAAAAAATATACAATTTCTCACAGGCGTGATCTTTGAGGGCAGAATTTCATGCCAACAACATACAAAACGAGTAGCTGAAGCTGGGGCCTGAATAAATTTACTGCAAAGAAATCGTGAAAAAATCCTCTCCCCAGTGGCAGTAAAGCACCTTTTGATCTGTATTTCTGAAGCTGTGGTGTTCATTGTTGCTTTCTTTTGTTCTGCTTCTGCCTCCTTTTTCCCCAACAAGCCTGTTTGCTTTAGCCTGACTGTTTGGTGCTTTGCAGAGCATATCTGTAAAGGGGGATTTCATAGTACATAGGTTTATGTGCCTTGTAAAAATTCCTCACAAATATTGTTCCATCATTGCTTAGCAGGAGTGCAGCACTTTTGCTGCATGGTGCTCTTGACTGAAGGCATAAGTGGTGTATAGGCCCCTGGATAGTTCCTTTGTGCTGAAGCAAATTTGACTCAAGATTTTTACTTAAAACAAGGATAATCATGTTTGCATGTGGCACAGTTTCTTTGGCAGCCTCAGCACCTCAGCCATTTTATGCTCCCTCTTTTTTTTATTGTTATTATAGCAGTTGTCCAAACATCCAATCACGTGGTACAATCTGTCTGGAAATTCTAATTCTGATGAGAGCAGAGGTGGGAAGAAGGAGGTGGCAAATTGAAGGTTTCAGTATTTTAAATTCAGCTTTTGCTTCAGTCTTCTAAGTGTTCCAGAATCCTCCACCGCGATCATGTTACTGGGACGTATAAGTGGTCTCAGAGATACAAAACTCGAAACCAGTATTAAGTCAGCTTGATATTTGTGTGTCGTGGGTTTCATTGTAAATCACTCCAAAGCTGAGCTTGCCATTTTAAGCCTCAATGTGTTAAATTAGCTTGGAGACCTTTAACTGCAGTGGCACTAGGAGATCTCACTTAAATATTGTAAAATGTTATTATTTGACTGGTGTCCCTTTAAACTAGGCTACTTATTGTATCTGCTGAATATTATACCAAATACAGCTTTTGCAGAATTTCAACTTTGTGGCCAGGGACACAGAATGGAAAACACTGACTGCTAAATAACATACAAATTAACTATCCAGAAGTTTAACTCAAGGAACAGATTAATAAAGCTATCAAAACTGCCTATCTTCCTAAATATTATAAATATTATAATCTTACCATGTTACTGTAACCCAGTAAAGACTTGGTGATATCAGCATAAATAATTTTATCTGGTATTTTTCTTTTCAAGATAAATCAAAAGGTGTTAAGATCACATTGGTTTTATGGTCATATTTGATATATGGTAATATCATCTATGTCTGCAGAATTTATGATATTAATATGAGGAGAATGGTGGGATTATTATTATGGGTCACACAGAATTACAGATCCCAATAATAGTACACCTAAAAAAAGAAAAACTGTCAGCTGTAGTGTAGTGTCAGCGCCCATCTTTTCAAGCTGTTGTAGCTCACATTACAAAGAAGGCCATTTTAGCTAGGAGCATAACAATCTCATTGTATTAATCATTTTCTGTGTTTAAGCAATATGAGGATGTCTGCTTTCAGTGACAGAAATAAAATCCTTGAAGGGAACAGTCTGTGAAATAAACTCTGAAGGGACAGTGAGACTGCCTCTCTTTACTCCCCGTGGCCTAATTAAACAGTGGAAAAGCCACCACAAAAGAAATTAAATTTAAAAAGACAGATTAGCAACAGGAAGGGTGTGGCAGCGACTGATGTCCGTGTGGTGCTCCATTTGCAAGTATCATGAAGAGGGGCTGTGCTAAGAAGCAAAGGAGGGAATTGCTGATCATGGATTTTTAAAAAATATTTTCACTTTTGGCAATGACAGGATTCTCTGGTCTTGTCTGGTATTTTCCTTTTGCAATCATCTGCAGCAATGTAACAGGAGGAAGCCATACATTCCCAGGTGTGCTATTCTGCTGGCAACATTTCATTAATAGAAAGTATAATGAATAAACAATTTTTAATCAAGATTTTTAAGATGCTTATACATGCCTTTACACATTTTCCCATGCATAAGTATTAGCATTGGACCCAGGCCTTTGCTGGGTGATGGGTTGGATTATTTTTTTTTAATTGCTGGGATCTGTACTGAGGTGATCTGTTTTGCCAGAAACAATATGGCCATTTCTTATCCTTTTGAAAATAACAGAGATTCAACTGCTGTATCTGTTGAACTCAAAAATGATTGACTTTACTTGGATAATAATATGTGTTTTTTCCTGGCTATGACTGATACAGCACAATATAACTGGAAGAGTGTGAGCTATCCAAGAACTACAATTACTTTGAAGATAGGAAGTGTCTGTAGGAGAATTGCTAAGACTGTTCTGTCTGGTGCAGTGTCATGTTCTCCATCTTCACACCTTTGCTGTTTGGTATAAGTTGTGTTTGTGCATGGTTTGTGTTTAGACTAACCTACTGTTAATGTTGACACTGCTGGTAAAGCAGCACAGGGAATCAGCGCCCAAGGTGCTCCTCTCTTTCAGTTAGAGCTCTTCCTTTTCCTTTAGGAGTCCTTCCCTTGCAGTGCAAAACAGCTCCCTCATTTGGCAAGCTTTTCCTCTGCTCTTCTTTTATCTCAAAAATCATGGAATTTGTTCTTCCCCTAGGAGTATTTTGTATCCAACAGAGTGTACATAAGTCCATGTCCATGCAGTGTGCCTTAGTTTACTCTCTAAGCCAGGAGGAATACTAGAGAGCTTTTTTTTTTTGCCTCTCCAGAGCAATAATGTGTACAAACATTTTACCCAGGTTAATTTCAATGCCCGTTTTGGTGCTTAGAGGCACCTGTTTGGGAGTGCACCATGAGGGTGAGCCATAGCCGTATGAGACACCACAAAACTTATGACTCATTAGTCTTTATGGAAAGTTTCTAAACAAAATTAACAAAGAAGCACACCAAAATATTCTCCAGCTCCAGAAGATAGCTCAGTCACTAAGCTCAGATGTTGAGTTCTCAAGCTGGGAGTCAGCTGTCAGCCCCCAGAACCTCCAGTGTCCTCTCTCAGTCACAGGGACATTTCTCCAACACGCCCCAAGTTGGCCAGTGGAAATATCCATAGGAGCAGTCTGATGAACGGCTTATCCTGCTCAATTTCTGCATTGTTGCTTCAAGAAAAGTGAAAAAAATGTTTTCAAGTTGTTGCTGTACCTACAGGTGCTCCTTTTCACAGAACAAAGACCCCAGAGCCAATGGCTATTAAGGCAACACTCATGAGGAGGGACAACAGACAAGATGTTTCTTTGTTCCCTCATTCTGCCCCAGTATTCTTGGAAGGCAGTGTTCTATGTTACTTCACACTCTCCAGTCTTTATCAAGCATGGACAATGTTTCACCCTATGTTATGCAAATATCAGATCACAAGCAATAGAGAAAATTGGGAAAAGCTTTACCCTGACGCCTCTGTGTAGGCCAGACAAATTACCCAAGCTCACAGAGGAAACAGGACACATTGTTTGAGGTATGGTATAGTGAAAAAATTCCCTTTATGTGCCTTTTGTCATTAGAATTTATGTCTCGGAGACAAGTCTTCCCAGAGACTTGCCTACAACATTTAGCCTTGCACTACCTTGAGTAGCATTTGTCTTTCAGACAAACTCCAGCCAGTCAGGATTGAAAGCCACAGCACAGAATGGACTTCACAGTTTTAATTCTTAAGGCAGTAAATGTTAAAACAAAAATACTGGCTAGATAAAATTATTTTCTGTTGTTTCTTTTAAACAGGAAAAGAATATTAGATATTTCATCAGCATTTTAGAGCCCAGAATACATTCACTATGTTTCTGAAAACCACCATCACCTTTCACTGTTACTGTATGTGATTTTTCTATTACTGAATAAATGCTATTGGACAGAATTTTGATGATTCTATGTGCAGGTAAATACTAGGATTTGGGGAATGAGTAAAGGCTGCTTGGTGATAACAAATGTAGAAAAATATATGAGTGAAAAAGCAGTTGCTTCTTTATGGGTAGTGTCATATATGGCTGTATGCTCATTGCATGAATATCTATCACATGTTGGTTTATGTTAGAAAACATGATACTTGAGGTTTCATGTATATGAGTTTCTTACTGTTATGGTTGGGATTTTCATACATCCCCAAAAGAGAGGTGTATTTTGAATGTATTATGCTTTTCTGTGCTTTGTTATTGCCAGAAGCTTGAAATCAATACTGCTTTCTCTTTCTGATAATTAAAAGGATGGTTTATCTTTATATGGATCTTTAATTTTAATAAGCTAATAATTCTGATTTTAGCTACTATTATCTTAATAGCTAAGCCTTCTTAAATGTTTTTATTGTAATTCCTTTGGATAGTGTTGCCATTTTTTCAGCCTGCATGAATCCTTGCTCTATAGTGACGTCTGCTGGAAGTGGGAAACTGGAATATTCAAGGGCATATTTAGGCTTTTTTCAGTTCAGGGTTGGTTTTATCCTTTTACATGTGTGAAGAATGGACTGCATAGAAGAGCAGCATCACATTTTCCCATTCCCTAAGAAGTGTTGTTTCTGCACTAGACTTCATAGAATTTGGGCTTTATCTTGTGGCAAGCATGCATTTCGCGCCTTGCAGTGCATTCCATCAGTGTAATTTTTGACACTTCTATTCTTGTCATAAAAGTTGATAGTTGGAAGTCATCAGGTTCTGAGAAATAAGTATTTATGCATTGTATCAGATCCATACTGAGGTGCTCAGATTCAATTATGACTTCTTACTGACAGTCCTGACACCAATATTTAAGTAATTATAGAGGAGTCAATGAAAGAAATTTATGCTTTTAATCTGACATTCAGAATTAGGTAATATTTACTTTATATCTTAAAATAGGTATAACATTCAAAATAGATACAAACATTTTGCCTTAGAGCTAAAAAAGAAAAGTAATGAGCCCATTTTAAAGTGAATTCAAAAAGCAATCTGATTTTAGTTCTTGCAATGCAGAGCAAATAAAATAAAAACTATCGTACTTTATTTACTAACCGATGAATTGAATTGTCCCCCTTTTATTACCGATATAAAGCAAAGACTATGAAGAGGCAATCATTTTTGCAGCTATCAGACTTTCAGTAACATATCTCTTGTGGCTTAAATAACAGATAGTTTAAGTGTTTTTCCATTACCTTCGTGTAAATGAAAAATGCATAAAATATTTTAACAAGGCAAAGTAATCCGAGGAGATTGTTATTTTGTGTTACAAATTAGGTTATTTCTGTCATAAAATTAAAGGAAAAAAAATCAACGCAAGGACATTTCAGCTTAATATCATTTACCAGAACGAACATGTAACAGATTTAATGAGCTAGCAGGTCACCTGAATCCAGCTGTTTCCGACCAGCTTTATGAAACGGAGAATGCAGCTAACGGTAGGAGGTAAGCATTATTACAAGCTCTCAAGGAGTTACAAAATCGATTTCTGCTTGAATGAATTAATTTAGATTATCAATTTATAACCAGCTACATGAATCCCATCAACTCAACAATTCAGTGAATGATCAGGCTCAGCCCTTGCAAGAGCTTAACAATTAGAGAGCTCTATAGTTATCTCCTGTCCTACGGTGTTGCTAACAAAGTTCCTTAGTTTGACAGAAAGAGAAGGAAAATGTTTGCTTAAGGACATAGCAGGAGTGAAACATCTTTGGTGCGAGAAAAGAGCAGCTACCATGGAGCAACTGTGTTCTTGTGTCTTTCCTTTCCTAGAAATTCTTCCAAAGGTAACTGAAATGGAGTGGTTCTTTTACTAGCAACAAAATATGACCAGTGCAGGGAAGAGGCCAAGCCATCTAATTTCAATCATGTACTTCTTTAGAAGAAAATAAAAGATAGGATGTGAAAGCTAATGCGTATAACTGTCGCACATTCTAAAAGTTTATACCTGTAGTGCTATTAAAAATCTCTTGCCTTTTTGCTGGAATGCAGCAAGGTAGTTCTTCTTCCTCACCATTCTAGTGCAGTCATTAAAACCTGTGAAAAGAGAATATAAATTGCTGCTAGTCAGAATGTTACTATTTTATTTTGCAGAAGTGTTAAATAGCTACTCAGTTTGCAAGTCAGTGATGATTCAGACCGTCCATCTTTTAATCTTTGACTTGTCTCTTTCTTGTAATGTTGCAAAATGGTTAAGAGTAAAAGGACATTTGCTGTGTCTTAGTTACTGCTGTCTCCTGAGGTATAAAATACACTGCATACTCTTCCTTGGCTGTTCAGTCATTTTTGGCACCATCTTCCTTGTCTCAGAAGATAAGAGTGGTACAGTAAGTACAGCACTTTATTAGCAGCATATGATTTATCACCAGAACATTAAACTTAAATAAGTAATTGTGTTTATAAATATTCTTTAACAGGAGCTGGGATTCTGGATTTAGTAATACACGTCAGTGGTGAAGTATGAAAAAGTGATCAGCTGTTAGGTCATAAAGCCTTATTGTTGCCTGAAAATACTCTCAAATTATTACATTTTAGGGCTGAGTAAAATCAATAGGATTATATTGTTCTTCTTCTAAAAGGTACATTTGCAGTGCAGTGTTCAAAGAGTAATAGGCATGATGGCTTCTGTTAGGGACAAAATGAGTTGCACCTACGTCATGTGGGAAGTATACCACTAAAAGACCTCAGATTCCTCACAGTTTTAAACCACTAACAAAAATTGTTAAATAGCTCTGTTGCCCTTATGCTGTAAGAAAGTGGAGGGTTTTTAAGTACTGGAAATGCATCTTCTGGACAAACTTGGATATGTTCACGTGGGTTGACAGTGCTTTCTTTTTTTCTTTCCTTGACTTGGCAGTAAACAGCCTTCTATAAATTCTCTCTGGGCACACAAAAATTGAAGACAACAATGCAAACCTATTCTAGTGAAACAATTAAAAATTATGAGAAATCCTTTTTTTGTAGTCTTTTCTGTAGGGTTAGCTCTAAGTTGACAATCAACTTATTGCCTTGTTCCTCATTATTTATTATTATTTTAGCAAGGTTTTATGCTAGCACTTACAGAAGCCAGTGATTGTGAGATGGTAGAATTTAATAATCTCTGATTTCCTGCGACAGGCATTGTACAGTCTTGTAAGAAGAGTTAGCCCACCCTGTAGACCTCAGCCTGAAAGCTCTTCCAAGCTACACATAGGTTCTCAAGATCCATAAACTGACCCTGCAATAGGTTAACTGAGTACATGGGAATTGTCAGCCAATCAAACAGTAAAGGAACCCACCTGGGATGCTCTTATTTCCATCTGTACCAATCACAGCAGGTACCATACCTTTTGGAAAGTAAGATTTTAAGTATATATGTCACTGAAGAGAGAAACCCTGTAAGTTTTTATGTGTATGCCTAGTGCCCTATGCACTTTCCCCACCAGCTGCTATAAAACCAAATTCAGTGGATGGGACAATGCTGCCTTTGGATGGACATTAGGGATATTTGCTGCTGAAGACACTGGGCTTTACAAAAGTAATGCTTGGTATCAGCATGTGTTGCTGTCCTGCATGCAGTACTGGAAAAAATGTACCAATGGCAGCTCTGTACCTCTGTCTTTGCAGTGTGAATTTTCCACAGATTTCTATGCTTCTGCTGCCACACTCTTTCCAATACCCAAGACAGCTCCTTCAAAGCTAATTCCAGTGTCAGTGTGATCTCCTCTACTGTGATGGTTGAGTCTGAGGGGACAGCTAAATAAATCTCCCGCTGTGAGCTTTCATTGAAGAAATTCTTTCTCTCAGATTTGGATAGTTTATCCCTAGAGCATGCTATCATTCATGGATGGGCAGCTAAAAATTAACAGGATTCAGAGGCTCAGTGACTTCCCAAATGTCAATCTTTCATGTTCAGCAGCTATTGGGCTGAGATGAACCTGCAGCTTTTCCTTTGAGGGGAGAACCTCTTTCCTTGTGCCTTATGAATCTCCCTTTCTTTATGCCCATAATCACTTAGTAGATGAACTGTGGAGCAAATCCATCACGAGGTGGGATCTGTTGCACAGCCTAAAAACAAGGCCTTTTCTGTCTGTGTGTTTGGTCAAGTAGTTGCAGCTATCTGTTCAAGCACAGTGAGCTAAGGTTTTAGATGTGCTGTAATAATGTCCCTTATTGCACTGTGGCGAGTTTTAACTCGAGAAAAATTTAAGTCTTTTCCAACCGCGGCAAGGAAGGCCCAGTTAGAGTTTCTCTCAGTGGTTCCTGTGGTGAGGTGTGCCTGGGTGCCAAGGCAGGGGTGTGTTAGGGGTGAGCAGCCTGTGTCCCAAGCACAAAAGCCCTGTGAGACTCACACTGCTTCTGGGGGCCACTGGGGTGTTTCTGCACCATGATCCTGGGAGGAGAAGTCCTGCACCAAGGTACCTGAGCAGTGCAGGCAGAGGTGGCTCAGGGCAGCCAGGTGGATTAGCAGAGACATTCCTACAGAGCTCCTGACAGCAGGAGAGGCAAAAGGGATAGTCCAGCATGGTGAGAAAAGGGCTGGTACCAAAAAGATTCAAAATATTAATGTCAAGTTCAGCCACATCTCAGACAGGATACACTGTGCCTGTGTAGTGTTTGTAAAACAACCAGCAGAAAAAGTAATATTGCTGAAATTAATTAATATGGCTAAATAAGATGTAGGGCTGTGGCCTTCAGAAAGTTAAATGCTTTTTGCACAGAATGCTTCAGCCCATTAGCAAAAATGATGGCATTTTCTTTAAGACTTCTTATGTTCTTTTGCAAACAAAGCAGGTTGTACTAAATAAACTCTGTTTCAGTAGTTTTACTACCTTATTATTATCAAAGTTCATGAGATTTTCAACTAACTTTCTGGTCAGAAAGTATATTAATAGCCTTGTTATGTGAGGATTTTCCTTAGCATAGTTTCAGAAAGGTGCAAACATATTCGTCAGAAGTGATTATTTGTTTAATTATGCCAGAAAATGCTGGTAAGCTTTTGAATTTTCTAATTTAGTCCAGTGCAATTTTTTTCATTATTTTCATAACTCTAGATATAATCAACTGTAATATTTCAAACATATGTTTCCATTTTATTTTATGTTGGCAAAGCCTTTGATTGCAGTCCCCAGTGCTTACCTTAACTACACCTCATAGAGGCTGTAAATACAGCTCTCCTCAGCTGCATTGCAGCTAGAGACAGCGTCTGGCAGCAGCCTAGGATGGGCAAATGACCTCAAAATCCTGAGGGCCTATAGCAGCGGTGTTCCACATTATTGATAGTAGCAGAGATATTGACAGTCTGTGCTTGGAAGGAAAATAGGAGTTTGATATGACATATTGTGTGTCTCAGCAAGACTCATAAATAATTTTGACAAGTTTTTGTATGCATGGGAAAGTCCTTGATTCAGCCTCCCATAAAAATAAACTTCTATTATGGAATGTATTTGTCAAGTGGCTGTGTGATGGATGGAGCTGCGTTTACCCCTTGGCAGTTCGATGAGTTTTAGATGCACAGCTTACCAGAGAGGATTTACGGGCAGTACAGAAATAATTATTCAGTATGAAATACATAATTCCTGTACCTGCATTTTCATTTTTTATTATATTTTGTTTCTGTTGCATTTCTGGTCTTTAAGACAAAAGGCCTTACCATTTTACTTGGAGCTGTTGAATGCCTGTAGTTTTTTGTTTGGAGAAACTAAACCTGGCTTGTATTTTGTTAATTGAATGTAAGCTCTTAGCAAATAAGGCAAAACCAGACAAGTTTGCTTCTGAAAATTTTTATTTTCACTAATTAAAACTCTCTTGAAAGGATTTCTTAAGCTTCTGGTGGGAAAAAACATTAACAAATCATATTAAATTTAGATTCTTATGATAACTCTTGCTCATATTGCTCTTATTGTCTTTTTCTTTTTCTTTTTTTTTCTCTTTTTTTTTTTTTTTTTAACCAAGCAGTATGCTCACATGAAGAGGTCACACTTTTCTGACACTGAACCCAGAGCACCTGGCACATTTGTTCCATTCTTCCTTAAGGCTGCTCCCTCAACTCTTTCTTCCCTGACTTTTCTTTTTTTTTTTTCACAGTACTCCTGCTTTTCTGTCAGGGCTGCCTTCATATCTCCTCTTACCTCTGTCATTTCTGCCTGTTCATTACTCACTCCTTTCACCTGTTATGTTTTTACTCATTTAACTTTTTCTTTAGACTTTCTCTCTTTTTTTTCCTATTTCTGTCCTCCTAACTGGATGTTCTTCATCCTGTTAACAGTTTCTCCAGCCTTTTTCCTTTACTTCCTTCCTGCTCCTCCAGTCCATTTCTTCTTACCTTTTTTCTTATTTGTTCTCACCATTGTCTCACATTCTAGCTTACTTTTACACAGTTACTTTATTTCAGTCACTTACTATTTTTCAGTCCCTTCCTTCTCTATTACTAACCACTCCTAACAGTCATATTTTCTTCCCAGTTTGCAACTTCTGACCATGACCTTCTGATAGATACCAGTTGTTCTGTCTTCCCAAAATGTCTTCCTTGTTTGAAACTTCCCAAAGTTGTGAACATGGCACTTTTTTAGTCTTTACAGGACTACCCAGTTTTGGATAGTTCCCATATCCATGTAGAAGAATCACACTGTCCTAACTTGCAAGGAAGAACAGTGTAGTCTTGAATGTGTTAACAAAGCTTACTATTGTAAAAGACTCAAAAGAGTACTAATTTTTAAAATAACTTTCACCATTTAGTATAGCATATCATGGATCAGGCTACGAGATCCTACTCATTACAGGCAGGAATTATTGTGAACAGAGGATTTCTAAAGAAAAAGCAAGCTGTTTTTAAATGTAGAATATTTATTTTAAGACTTCATGCCATTTACTATAGTCTGTAGATATGGCAAATTAGAATTTCTGTTCTTCATTTAAACACATTCTGAGATTTGTGTAGAGCAATTTGAATGTAAAAAATGTGCCTGCTCAAACAGTCTGTGGAAATAAGACAGTATGTTAATCCTTGCAGTCAGCACCTGGATTCTAAAAATTGGTCACAATTAGAGTTGTGTTAGCCTCAGGCATACAGGCACCTGGCTGGGCTGCTCACACACAGCTCCCATGCTTGGATTTGAGCTGCTCCCCAAGCTGCCACTGCCTCTCCAGGAGGGTGTGGTGTCCATCCAGTGCCTCCTCTGGCCTGTCTGACCCTGGAGGACATTTCAAATAGCCTTCAGCATCTCAGATACCACCAGTGGGCAGCTGAGCTCATGCATTTCTGTTTGTTCAGCATGCAAAATAATGTTACATATCTCTTCTAATATATTAGAATTTAGCTTAAGTTAGGAGCAGAGATTCAGCAGCAATCTTGTTTGGACTGTGTCAACAAAACTTTGTAGAACAACTAAATAGCAGGTGCCTGCTCGCAGTTGCATCCTCTGACTGTCTGCCATTCTCCCATACATGCAATACCATATGGGGCATCCTTTGATTCTGACTCTTTACCTTCTACTGCAAATTGTCCACCAAAAGCCTACTTTTAGTAGTTTTTTCTAAATCCTGTTCGTAAATGGATAGTATCTGCCCAGCAAAACTGAATTGCTACTATGGCTGATCTAGAGAACACATGTAAACAGGAGGAAGGACTTGGTCTGCTACAGCTAATTATGCCAAGGCAAAAATCTGGCAGAGGGGAAAGCCAGACAGTTGTGAATTAATTAGCAGTCATGGAATTGTGTTTATGCTGTCTTGTCTCACACAGGTCAGGGCATTCCATGCTCAAGAGCTGGGAGCTTGAGCAGCAAGTGTTCCTCATTTTCCTGCCATCTCCACCGGGAAGAACATCTCCTGAGGGGAAGGGAAATTTTCTCTTTGTTAGATTGGGACCATAAGTGATAAAATCTCCTTTTTCCTTCAAATGTCATCCCATAAGGGTATTTTAAATAGTTGCCGGGTTTATTGAGATATCACTGTTTGGTCCATGATAGCTGAAGGTCTGTCTGTACTTCCATTATAAACTTCCTTAATAGGAAAGAATAAATGACCTAGCTATTACAAGTATTTTTGGCCTAAATTTTACTTGTGAAATCCTCATCTAGAAGCAAAAATATTTACAGAATGCTTTTCTTTCTTTTTTTTTTTTTTTTTTTTTTTGTGCAACCACTTTCCCTGGAATTTGGATGCTAAAGTAGGAAAAGTAATATTTTATATTTGTATACCTGCTTTTCTCTTTCTGAATGTCATGGAAAGAGGTGAAGGATGGGGGGGACAGGTAACTGTAAATCTGTAAATGATTATGTAAATATGCACTTAAGGGGCTTTTTTGCTTTATTTTGGGGGATTTGAGGGATAGGCTGCTGCATGTTAAGTATTTGTGAATGTTTTTTATGCATGCCCCTTCCTTCTTCCCCAAACCTGCTGCTTCATTCGCAAATTCTTTTAACAAAATTTTATTAATCTTTCTCATAGAGCTCTGTATTAGCAGTGTTGTATTAACATGAAGCTTTCTACTAAGTATCAAGCAATTTCTCAATGTGCAGTTCTGTGTCAGAGATTTCTATTACTAATATCTTCAGGCAACTTCATTTCAATCCATGTTGTGCTTCAAGGATCTGTCGAAGTGCACTTCAATGCATCTGAAAACATCCTCAAAATAGAACAACATGGATTGAAATTGAGGGGCCTGGAAGCAAACCAGAGGGGACAATAACAGCTTAGTAAAAGTCTTATTTTTCTCTAGTCTCGCTTCCTTTTTTATACCACCATTAAACATAGGAAGTTGAACAACAATTAAATACAGTGGCTTGCTGTAGCAGCGTGGCAATCTCCCTGGAAGAAAAATCATTCACAAGTCTGAGGGTTAAACTGATGGCTGTTTCTGAACCTATGTGGCTGTCCTCCTCTGGTACTCAGATTTCAAAGGGTGAAACTGGAAGTGCTCTTGCGGATTTTTAAGCCCCCTATCCTCATATACAAACCTCATTTTTTTTAATTCAGCAAAATTAGTGTTTGTTACTATTGAATGGAGATGCAGGACAGGATTTTCTCAGCACTGTACCTGTTACAGACTAGCTTTCAGTTTTCATGTACTTCTCTCATGAGGATAAACAAAAGAATAAAAAGCTGCTTTCTTTCTCTTTTTTCCTGCAAAATATGAATAGCAATGATGGTTACTTCCAAGGAATCATTTCAAGTGATTTTCTATTAGAAAATAAAAGTTTTTAGAGGATAATAGAAATACTCTTGTCAAAAACAGAACAAAAAATGTTTGCTGTGGAACCTGTTTGTGTCATTAGACACAAATTAAAAGTAATATCTTTGAAAGTATGTGTATGGCATTTAATGTGGAGTTTATGGCCAAAATTCTGTGCATGAATATACTATTGCTTTGCTGGGTGGCAGTAGGTGCTCTCACAGACAGTTTTGTAGATGAAAGATGATCAGAGTTCAAACCTGGGATCATTCTGTAGGCATGGGGGCTGCATTATTTCCCTAAACCTAAGGAGATTTCTGGTTAGTTTGTGTATTTTAGAGCAAAAGTTCTGAAAATAAACTATTAGTGTAATTTATAATATGATATCTGGCTCAATTTCAAGAGAATTTGAAGGACAACTTAAGGAAACTGATAGTGCAGTCACTACAGTGAGCCACCAATACCCAGTGATTTTATTTATTTATCATGTACATATGTATAACAATTAGTGTAACAGTTTCTGTAATTTAGGGATATAATATGATCAAAGTAGTTGTTTCACTTGTGACCAAAGTACGTGAAAAAAAAGGGGAATGTACTATTTACTAATATGGACTCAAGACAGATACCCATTTCATTTTAGCAAGTATGTTTGTTTAAAAGAGGCAAGAGTGCTGGCTACTTATTAGTAGAATAAAATCCAATCACATATGAAAAAAATTTATTTAAAAACTTGTTAATATTTTATTACTTTTTCTGTATGTTGGGCCAGATTTACCTAATGGAAAGTTCCTTTAGACTGTTTGGTTATTCCAGTGGCATGTAGTTAAACAGTCCCTGAATAATACTGATGTGTAAGAGGGGCCCTCACTTTGGAGAGTACCCACATACTGTAAGTTGTACTGTCTTTCAGCCAGTCTAGGAGCAAGGTAAAGGACACTTTCCTCCCCATTCATCAGGGTGCAACCTTAAATACTGCATTTTAAATTAAACAAGTAGGTCACTGGTGCTTTCATATTTTCTGTATTAAATACAGCAGCAGAAGTAGAGAGAATATGGCCTGCTTTGTTCATGAACATTTTCAAGTCCTGAGTGGAACTGAAGGTGCTAATAGGTGCTAATATCTTCAGTAGGTAAAAACTTAGAGCTTTTTTTTCCAGATGTACCCAGGAAATCTGCTTCTAAGTGGTGTAAAATACAGTGAACTGAAATTTTTACTTCAGGCCAAAAGTTATGCCTTGGAGGTTTGTTTTAAATACAGGAGGCTTTGCCAGTATCAACTGAACAGAGTTACTAGTGGAGGTGGCTTGTGAGTGATTCCATACAGTGAGGTGTCTAACTGGAAGAACTAGAACCTAAATTAGGTACTACTTAAGCTGTGTTCACTAAAGAAGGTTTTAAAATCCATTTTCAGATCTGGTGGGTGTTTGTCAGATATTCATGTGGACATATAGATGTTTAGAAGTCCCTTTTTATTCAAGATCAATTTGGCTCTGCCAGCTGCAGTTTAGAGGTAAGAAAAGTCATGAAAATTATTCAGTTGTTCATGACTAAGAGAGGAAAAAAAGTAATTTTATAAAGCTCTGGTTTTGTTATAAACCAGAACCTAAAGCCTGAGTGACAGTTCAAAAGACTTCAGTTTTATTGTTGTGTGAAGCTTGCCCCTAACCATCCCAAAATCAGAACATGGACTCCACAGCCCAGCTTTGCCTGAAGAGATACAGTCTTGCATTTCTGGATTCCAAAGGGTTTTATTGCCTCCTGTATTTTTCCATTGTCCTTCAGCCAAGCTCAACAAGACCAAACTTGCCTTTCTTAACATCATGTCTGAGGTAAAAATCTAGAAAATCACCACAAAGAAGAAAGAAGCTGACTCAAGAAATTTCATGTACCTTCTCTAGAAATCTGACAAAAGAGAAGAAAAAACTCCATTAAGTCATTCTTTGCCCTGAAGCTGAATTTATTCACGTATAATGCACTATCATGTTATCATTGTTAAACTTCCTGTTTAACAATATTTAACAATGTTTTCCTGTTTTTCCTTTTGAAAAACAGGAATTGAAAAGTTGAAATAATTCCTTTTACAACATAAGCTTTGTGCTGTTGCTTGGGTCTCTAGTTTAGTCGTATGCATCTAAATTTTGGCATACAAACTTCACAACCTTAAGGATTTTTTCCAGTTAAGATATGAAAATAAAGAAAAAATAATCAGAAGTTGCAGACAGGAGTTGTAGAATATTCTGAGTTGGAAGAGATCCACAAGGATCATCAAAGCCATCTCTTAAGTGAAATCAGCATGTATAAGATCTGAAGTGGATCAGAAATCCAGTCCTGAGGCAAATAGAACTGAGGAGAATAAATGGATTTTAACAACTGTTAGTACTGACTGCAAGTGACCTTCTTCAAAGCCATGTTTCTTTAGGGTAGTTTTGAGCAGGCCAAACTATGAACTGCATTCTGATGCTGAATTGGGTCTTAGTCATCCCAAGTTTCTCTCTTGGTTTGAACAAGATTAAAGTCAGAACACCACTGGCTGTGAATATCATAATTTCTTATTGTAAAATTTGTTTAATGATTAATGAAATGTGAAGTCTTCATTACACAATATTCTGTTGTGTTTTTTTTTCCTCAGTTCCCACCTCTGGAGAGACATTAAAGTTTTGAACTTTTTTTTTTCCTTTTTGTGCTGTGATTTCTTCTCTTTTATGCTTTTCAGAAAGCATCTGTTGTTTATTTAGTTGAGAGACTATGTGTTGTAAAATTACCTCATTAATTGTTTTTTTCTAGTGAAGTTTTTAAGAATTCCAATGTTTAAATAGGTGCTAATGTTTTTTGCTTTGAAAGTCTCCATGCTTACTGCCACAATAAGGATACAAGTAATTTTATAATCTTAATGTTTTCTATCTGTGGAAAAGTTTCTCTTGTACATCTTTTTTGATGCATTTCCCATGTGTTGGTCTTCATTTTGTGCATTTTCTAATCTGTAATTAAAAAAAAATCTTTCTATCCTACATTATGGTATGATGGTGATCAAATATGAACATGGTTACAGGTATTGTGTTACAGGAAGGGTATTCTTTTTGTAAGTGTCATGATGGGCATTAATGATATTTCAACAAAACAAAATTTTATGCAAAAATTTTTTCTTAATTAAGGATTTCAGAACTTCATTAGTTTGGCTGTGCAGTCCACAGAAAGATGAATTTCAGTCATTTAGCTCTGTTTTCTAATCTTTCTTCACAGTCTCAAATGTGTGTGAATCTCTAATAGTACATAGTATATACATGCAAGTTTCCAACATCCTGCTGCATCTGAATTACATTTTGATTTTAGTTTAGGGTTTTTTTATAATGATAGTTTTCTACTCTTTTGATTTCACATGATGAAAAAATAGCTGGCATGGAGTGTATCAGACTTTCCAAAGAGCATCACCAGACAGGGGCCAATCATGGAAAATCACAGACAGCATGAGGAAAAATTAGAAAATGAAAACGGGTTATAACTGAAACCAGACTATCAAACTTCTTGACAAACAGACTCTAGGTTATAGTACAGCAGTTTATTCAGGAGCCAAATGGCAAGAAAACCTTTTTATGCTATGTGATGGGACATACCTTCCCAAGCCAAATAGAATTATCCTGTAAAATGCAGTTTGAATAGTCAGATTTCAGTCTTCTCTTTAACTTTGTGTGAGCTTTATCTAACCTGAAAAGTGAGTATTTTTTAAAGCAACTTAAAAAAAAAAGGTGGTGCTACACAAAGGTAGTCTGTTTTTAATCAGCTGTGGTGCTCTTAGACAGTGTCCTAGAAAGCATGGATTTACAGAGATCCTGCTAGCTAAATAGGAGGTAATCACAAAAAAGGAAAGAGGGAAAGAACTTCAGAGAGTCCTTAAGATGCACTGGAGTTCATGCATCCCATTTTTTGTTTGCTTCATTCCTTTTTTGAAACTCCTCTCTACACTTCATCTCAGGCTAGGACTGACATGTTTCTCTTTTCCTTTACTTCACTTTCTACTGAAGTATCAGAATTATCTCCTCACTCTACAGTGAATTTGATTGCTTATGTTTATTTAATCTCTCCTTTCTCTGCCCTCTCTGTTTTTTCTCTTACTCTTCATGATTATATAATGTGCAGTGTGTAGTTAAATTTGGTGTAAACCTGTGTTCTAGGATTAGCTCTAGTTCACCTAGATACAGTTCCCTGTAACTAGGTGAATTGAGATATAAAGCTTTCTGATAAAAACAAGACTCTAGCAAGAGACTAATTCTTTGAGTATTTAAGAAAAAAAAGTTAAATTTAGCCTCAGCGTTCTTTCTCATATTGCATTTCTTGCAGTCTGTTCTGGTTTGAAAGCAAAACCAGCGAGAGACTACAAGTCAGAAATGCAATTTATTAGGAAAAGAAAAAAAATGCAATAATACAAAAGAAAAACCACTGATAGAGTCAGAATACAACCTGACACCCTGTTGGTCAGGGTGTTGGTAGCAGTCCAGTTGGATTGGTGGCTGCAGTCCTCCTGAAGTGACAGTTGTGGTTCTGTTCTGTCCTGTAGAAAGGGTGTAGTCTTCCTCTGAAGATCTAGTGGAAAAGACAGCTGTTCTTCTGGGAATCCAGTGAAAGACTCACTGTTCTGTCCCCAACCCCAGATTATATCCAGGTGGGGATTCTTAGCTCCTCCCCCCCGGGCAGAGCATCTCCCAATGGGCTGATATCAATTCTGTGAGTCCTGGGGTGGGTCCATTAAACAGAAATGGCTCCTGGAGGGAGTTATCTCTGAGTCATGTGGAAAGGCATTGATGGGCCCATTAACAGGAGATAAGGAAAAAAAAAATGTCCCTCCTGCTTTCAACAACTCTTGAGGATGGGAATAGAATATATCTTTATATATTGTAACCTAGGACACAGTCCCTTATACCTCTTTCCTTCAAGAAAAATACTTGTTTTCAGATTCAAATCTTTACTTCATCTTTTTTTTTCTCATTTTGCCTCCATTTCCTTTCTCTCTCTCTTTACAAGCAAGTCCAAAGAGCAAGTTGGACAAGTAGCTCATATTTTATTCCTTAGCCCAGGACTTTGGCTACCAAAGCAAATTGTTCTGTACAATAATAGATTGGTAGAATCTGGTTTTAAAGTGGAACAACCCAAGAATTTCTTCCTTTACAAGCAGGTTTTCTTTTCTTGCGCAGCATTTTTTTCAAGTGCACAAAATTGAAGTATATAAATTTATTACGTTTTGTTAATATTCTCAGTAGTTAATGAGAAAATTGCTAGACATAGTTTTGTGTTTGTTTTCTTTGCTTCTCTTTGATTGATTTTAGTTTAAGTTTCAAATACTTTAATGATTACTCTTTAATGATTCACCTATTCTAATATTAGGAGGGTAAACCCACTGCTGAAGCAGTAATTTTTACCTCTTACCTGCAAATAATTCTTTCCCTCTAAAAAACATAGAATAAACTTGAGACTGATTCAGAACCCTGAAATTTCCAGGACTTGGAATTCATACCTACATCCAAATTTCACAAATGGCACCTATTTCCATTAGATGGTAAAATCGGGAAGGAAAAAATGTTCTATTTAAACATTCTCTGATTGCATATTTCAGTCCTTATTCTGTGTCTGTAACTAATCCTAGATCAAAAGTTCTGAACAATTTGCATGTAAACATAAACAGGAAAATACTGTTTCAGCACTCTTCCAGCCATCTTTTAAATAAGTGATAGGTGTTAAAAATGGTAGTTCCAGCCACACATCCTTCCTAAAAGTCATTTCAGTCCAGCTGGTAATCATGAGTTGAGTTTGGATTTGTTTTAAGACTTTGTTCTTCTATTTTACCTATTGATGGAATGATGAAAATGGAGGTTACATGGCGTAAGTGGTGACCATAGAGCGAGTAGCTGTCAGAGCTAAGAACTCCTAGAGCTGCTTTCTTTTGTCTCTTGCACCAAGCAAGGTTGCAAAGGTTTGGCATCATAACTGATGGAAGTGACTGCTTTTGCTTTTTTTGTTTTGTTTTTTTTTTTTTCTCAATCCAGATTGTAATGTAAGTAAGTGGCATATAATAGTTGTTTTTTGTATTCATGTTGAGATTCATTGTGGTCTTTCAAATGGTGTTTACATGAATCTGTGAAAGAGCAAAACATCATGGACTTTTAAAATAGAAATATTAGTCAATAAATAGTGTAGCTGAAAAATCAATAATAAAATGTAGATGGCTTTTACTGCTAATTTAATTAAGTCTGTATCATGTGTAAAATTGCATATAGACACATAGGTAGAGCTGCTTACCCGTATTGAAATGTAACTCTCATATACCATTTGAAAACGAGCTGACATGAAACTTGCTATAAAAAATGAAATATTCTAAGATATCCAATATATCTATGAATAAATGAGATGTGCAGAAATAAAAAGGGAAAAAACAACTCCAAGTTGTCTGAAGAATTACATGAAGATAATAGAGAGTTTTTGGTTTTTTTCCTTATTGATTATTCCCAGAACTTAAGGTTCCACCGTTAGATTGACAACTGAGTTATTTGCCCTTACCTAGTGACTGACAACAGATAATGGAAAGGCTTTTACCATGATATAACAGCAGAGAATAATTTCTAATTTACTACTATAGTTCTCATCAAAAGTACCCCAGCAAAAACAGTAGATTTATCACTTCAATTACTGGAATTTCACATTTAGTTTAAAGAGACATGTTTCTATAATGTGACAGGCTTTACAGATTCTGAACTTCTTCAGACATTTCAGCTATCAGAGTAATCAGGAAAAGATATAAATGAAAGCAATTGTTTTAGTTTTATAACTTTCAGTGCTGTCTACTGGCAAGAAACGAAACAGGTCATAAACTGATGGTCTTTGCCAAGTCTATAAAAGGGGGAAAAAAAGACATTCCATATCAGTCTTTTTTACTTTTTTTTAAACCAACTGTCTGATACTGGATGAGAATAACGTTAAAATAGTATTCAATTAATATCTACAAATTAACTTTTATGTCTATATTTCTTAAACTAGAAATATAGACACAACACCCTAGTGATAATAAAATGTTGTTTACCTCAAAATATATTGAGTATATTTTAATACATTTATTCATATCACTTCTGTCCAGCTTGCATGCCTCAAGCTATGAGAGGGAACCAAAAGATAAAAAAAAAACCCTAACATAAAAACAGTCAACAATCATAGGCCTCTGTACTCTAAAAAAAGGCCATGTGAATGATTTTAAAACTTATTTTAAATATCCTAATGGATAGTGTTTTCTACTTTTGGGGAAGATAGGTTTTTCACTGTTTTTTTTTTGAGGAGCATATCTTTAATTTTTATAATTCACCCCCCACTTGGGTGTTCTCAGGTTGGGAAATAGGAAGTGCACATGTAACTGGGGACGCTGGGGCATTTCTTAAGCCCAGATTTGAATACTCTCAATGTGTCCCAGCCTCATATCAGGCAATATCTGGTCACAGATGTGCTCCCATGTGCCTCTTTTCTTTTGCTTTCCAGAGTGCCCTGATTTCTTGTTCAAAGACAACTTCTGCTTGTAAACTGATGGGCAATTCTGGATTCTCCCCAAATTGGGTCCCAGGCCGGAGGATTGAGGAACAAAATGCTGGTGTGAGGGTTTGTGTCATGGTACCCTCCAATCAGTCAGGTTAAATGCAGTAAACAAATCTTGGTAGAGTACTGCGCTGTACTTTGCATTTTATGGCAAATAAATCAATGCACCACAGGACATCTGATCTGACTCTAGGTTCACTTCAGGAGATTTGGATCTGTGTCTAGAGAAATAGCCTTTATCCTAACATTGTGGTTATGCAGACAGGCATACCAGTCCTCCCCGAAGTTTCCCTTTTGCAGACAACCCTTGGCAATCCCTCCCATTTCTCAACAAATAAAAGGCATTGAAGGAGGCTTTTATGAAGGATCCCTACCAGAGAAAGTCAGCACATTTTCATGTGGGATTCCTAGTCCTTCTGCAAAGAGTCATTTCTGTCTTAAATACCATTTTGCTCAGAGATGTTCCTGCCTCCTCCTTTCAGGCCAGGGAGCAGGAGGGTAGGAGTGGGAATCAAAGGCACATGGCATCAGTGCACGCTGCAGAAGACTCCCACTGGTGTGCCAGGTCAGGTGTGCTTTGCTGTGTTACCCACACAAAGGTGCTAGAATAGCAAAGCACTGTAATAAAAGCTCACCAGCTAGAGAAGGCAGTAGGGATTTTCCCACAGCTGTTGCAGAATTCATAAAGAAGTTCACACAATTATGGTATTTGGTATAAATGAAATGCCATCACACATGGTGCCTCTGATGGTCTGATGATTGCTAGGGTGCAGCTTGTATCACAGAGCATGCATTTACTGGCAAAAGGGGAGATTATCTATTCTATCATATGTGAAAGGGATCTTATTTGGGATTTGCTGCAGTAGAGCAGTGTAGTAGTTAAGCCAGCTCTACAGTTTTATTGCCTGTTACAGCTGAATTTTCAAAAAATGCAGTGATTTAGATCACAGAAAGGAAGTATCTAAGTGCTATATATGGTGTCAAACGTGCATAAGTGATTGAGCACATCTGTTTATGAGGTACAATACTTGAGTGATAATGTTTATGAGGAGTGCTATTAGGGTGAATAACATAGCTGCTGGTTAAATGCCTGTTTGGATTGTTTTTATATCCACTGATTTAAAGTAGATCTAAATAGACTGGACACATATTCCAGATTTGTTTGTTTGCTTGTTTACTCTTACAGAGGCCAGGGAAGAAGTTTTAATTAGTTCTGTGCCAATGAAGTTCTAACCTCTCAACCTTAGGAACAAAGTAAGGGTCTGTAAAGTCCCAAGGGGCAGCCCCAAATGAACCTGCAGCTCTCCACCAGTTTTTATAGAGTCTTCCTTCCAAAACTGAAGGTAGCTGTATTTTGGCACATGATTAGCATTTTATTTATAATTCATAAAGCAGTATTTCCGACAGCTTAGCAGCAGAAATGCTAAGCCTAAGTTAAATTTAGGATAAGTGTTTTCTTAAGAATTTTTTTTTTCAAATAATTTCATCTCACAGTCATGTAGAATGGCAGATGTTTGCAAATCTTGGTGTAAAATTGATTGAAATATTTTAAGAAAACTGAAATAATGTCAGTGGCAAAATTTATTTTACCAAGTGCAGATGTAAGACATCAAGTTCTCAGACTGATGGCAGAATTAACAAAAAACACCATCTGGTTCAATAATTATCTGAGAATACCCATATTCTTGGATTTGTTTTAATACCACTTAGTTCCCAGCTTTATTTTATCAGTGTTTGCACACCAATGAGACTAGATTGTGCAAAATGAAGACTACTTCCATCTGATCATTTTTAAAAAACAACGTGTTTTTGCATGAATAATGAATCTTTGAATTGTTACTAAACAAGCAAATTATTTGCGTATGTGTCACATCGGTTATCAAGTTTGCACATGTGACAGCTTCAACAGCCGTCACATAAAATGCATAGAGCTTGTAACCATATGTTTTTGCTTGACAAAAAGCTAAAACTCAAGATCAATTTTCAATATGGGATGCACAAATTAACACTTTAAAATGCTCCACAAATTTGGCAAAATACGCAGAAATAGCACGTTTCTAGATATTAACTGGTATCTTTGGATTCGACCTTAAGGTATTCAATCATTTTGATTAAAAGACTGATTTCTCATGAAACCACAGTCTGTTGGAGGCACAAAGCCAATGACATTTGAGCATTCATATATTTTCATAAACTTTGAACAATGTCAGTGAGACACCTCTTCAATCTTGGCCACACAACAGCAGGGTATTCAATCTTTCTTTAGCTTAAGACAGAAAATTTGAATATCAGCATAGGGTTATTAATGTGACAGTTCACATGGTGTGTACCATGTTGATTCTTAAAAAGCAGATCTGTGGAATGTACAGAGCACTCTGCTCTCTGCTCTTGCTCTTAAAAATCTAACAGAAAGCCTTAAAATAGATTTTTCCAGCTTGGTCGTTACTTTTTAGTAGTAAAACATGAAGAAAATTGACTACAGTTTTACACCTTGAAAGTCACTGGTATTATTTTTGTGATTATATCCTCTGTTGTGTTTAATATTAAAGACGTACAACAGATCTCATCGTGTATTATTTAATTCTTTTTGTTTGTAAAAAAATGGCATTAGCAAGTGACTAAGCAGCCATGCAGTTAAATATTTAGTTGCTCCACCTCCCCTTTTTCTTGGCTGACTTAGTGTCTGTCAAAATTTTTTATAGCATTCCAAATAAATAAATAGACACCCCTCCCCGTGCTTATTTCTTTAAATTCAGATTTTTGAGTAATGTAATGTTGTTCAATGTAAGCATGTCATTTTACATTACATCATGTTGTAGGTCAGATGCAATGTAACTTTTTATGATGCATTGTAAATGACAAAACATGCTGCAATATGTGATATATATTGGTACGTGCCCCTGATAACATCGCTTTTTCTTCAGAGTGTTGTCGCCTGAGCAGCTTGGGAGAAACCAGATGGGCTGTGAGGGGAAGATGAGCAATTCTGTCTTGCCCAAACTGCTAATGTGACAACACACTGTTAAGACAGGAGACAGCGAGGTGCATGTGTTAATATAATACAAGGCACCCACAGATGTCCCAAAGTTTTCATTTAAAAAGCCCTGTTAAACAAACAAACAAAACCCAGAATCTCATCCTATTTCAGTGACAGTGGGAAGATCTGCTATTACTGTTGCACAAGGTAGGGTAGAAGTCAAATTGGGTTTAGATCTGTGGTATGTGCTAGTAAATACTTGCTACTCTTTTACAGGAAGAAACAAGGAATGTATCTTGCAATTCAGCGTTTCAGTTGCTTCATCAATACCAAATTTACTGCAATAATTTAATGTTTCTATAGGATCTTCTGTCTCAAAGGATGTTAAAATCTGTTCCAGTTTTCCATCACATCCAAAGGGCTTCATTCCCCATTGAAAACCAGTAATTAGCTGAGGTGAAACTTGCAGGATTTCAACGCAGAGCAACATTATATGACTAATTATATGACTGTATTTCAGTTTAAACTGCAGGGAAACACAGGCAAGTGTTATGTACTTAAAAATACTGGAATTTTCCCAGGACATTCTTACTTACAGACAATGTTTTACAGGAATCTACCACAATGAATGTTAGGCTTTTTTTTCCATAGTAGTGTGGCCATGTGTAAGCTGTTCAGCATTATGCTTTCACTATCATTAGTTTATTCTCATTTTGTTTCTAGACTGCAAGGCCTTTCAGTGGATTGTTTCCCTTGGTTCCTGTGTTTGTACAGGGCTTGGCACAAAACCTCCAAGAACTACAACATATAAATTGTATATAAAACACTAGTAATTCTGCTTAATTCCATGCAGGGCTGTCACTTCATTGATAACTCAGAAGCAAAAGCAGCATAAAGAGGCTCACCACTAAATTTTCTGTGCAGTAGCATTTACTTTAAACAAAGAATTCTTCTAGCTCATCTCCTCCAGTTTTCAAGCGTACTGAGGTTGTAATGTTAGACCTGCAGAGCAATTTGTGGTGCAGATTTAGGTGGCATTACCTATCCATGTGTTTGGGTGTGCTTGTGCATTCCTCAATTGATTACATACTCTTCTCTTGTTGTGGGGTTGAATGGACTGATTTTTCACAAATGGCAGAGTTGCTTGCACACAGGTACCTAAATTACAAGTAGTAAACTACATCCAGAAGCCTATAAAAAAACTTATGCAGCATCTTAGAAATTGTGTATTTTGGGGGTGTGGTTGTGTAACTTCTTTCACAAAAGTCAAATTTTGTTTAAAATTTGGTTTTGGTCTTGTTCCACATATTTGGAGCTCTTTGCTTTTTCTATGCCTTTTCCTGCCTATGTAGTCAGTTAAGTTATTCACTGAAGTCTTTCCGCAAGTTTTGTTTGCATTCTGGTTTCATCAAAAGTAGAAAAGTGAAAGCATAGGGGGAAAGGGGGGTAGAGAAAAGGCAGTAGAAAATCATTTGACGTAATGGTTAAAAATGCCTGAACTTGAAGAAGAAAGACTCTTATTTTGTGGGTTTGGGATCTTTATTGAAGCCTTGTGGCAGTGAAGGGTTTTCTTTCTTTTCCCCTGTACTTGTAATGAGAATGTTGCTATATAATGAAAGAATCTAC
The DNA here is from genome assembly GCF_027887145.1 of Ammospiza caudacuta. Lineage (NCBI taxonomy): Eukaryota > Metazoa > Chordata > Aves > Passeriformes > Passerellidae > Ammospiza > Ammospiza caudacuta. The sequence goes on along the minus strand of NC_080593.1, from coordinate 96,365,849 downwards.
AGGACAAAATCTTTCCTGTTTTAACACAGATACCATGTCACTGGCTCTCTTCTACTTGTGCAGTTGTGATGAAAGCTATATGAATGGCTGAGCTGTTCCAAAAGGCAGTATTTTCATTCTGAGTAGAGAATAGCTGTGGGAAGACTAAGAGCTTCTTGGTGCTGCTGCTTCTTTTTCCACTAACTTTTCTTCGTTATTCAGCCGCAGTAGAAATTGGGTGGGAATTGATAATCCTTTAGGAATGTAGCTTTTGACACTTATCTGGTGGATGATAATTAATGCATTCCAAGAGGATTATCATAGTGGACTGTAGTTATAAAAGAGTGACATTCCATTTACGTGGAGTGAAACTTTAATATATGGCTGTCTCTACCACATATTTTTAGGAGAAATCTTCAACCTTTCAGCTCCAGACAATGTAACTCCACCCAGTCCAGCTGTAATGAGCAACTATAGGCACTGGCAGTTTTTACCAGTATGTTACCATGTCTTAAAAGCACAGAAAACCCCAAAATGTTATTGTTAACACAGCATGTATGTAACTGTTTCTGAGATATTCAGGATGAAGCGTTTTGTTTGTTGACTTGAAGAGGAGTAATGTTTGCAAAGATTTTGAAATACAGGACGAAGGCTGAGTGCAATGGGATTAAGACAGTTCTTTAATTTTTTGAAGCAGCATTTTTTATTATAAACTTCACTGTAGTATTGCAATAAAATGAAATTTTCATAGACAAGTTGTTCAGAACTCAGATATCTTTAAAAACTTGCACATTGCTATCTCTTCAATAATAAAATTTATATTTTTGTGATTTATGACAGTGCTCTTGGGCAAGGTTAGCTGGTGTACACTACTGTCTTTTGTAGTGTAGAAGAAGAAAGCAGACCTTTATCCTGAAAACAATGGGATTTGGGATTGACTTGCTCATCCCACCATTTTATGGGACAGGAGTCTGTCCTCCCACATGGGCCACAGGAATGTTTTGGCTCAGTTGAAAGAGACAGTTTCCTTATGGTATTGTTTACTGGGAATGCAAATTTTCCTGTAGTATTAGGAGATGAATGGGTTTTGTGTCTATTTAAAATACAGGATATTGATGAGATTGATATCTATATATTACTACCTTTAGGTTCCAAGTGCTACAGAACACAGTATGACAGCACCAAAAAGGCTATCACTGATTGTATTATACATTACTGTATAATCTAGGTAATTTTATAACATTAGAGCAGTAGCCTCCTATGATTCAACTTCAGGAGAAATTGTCGATATACATTTGAGTATACTTTTGCATTTATTCTTTTATTCTCCTAAGTTAATCTTAGGGAGGGAGTGTTATTAGCCACCAGCCGTTTGTCAGGATGGGCTTTGTTTTTGGTTTCACTGCACTGACTTCTGCGTTGCATTGCAGATGCTATATGGTTGCTAACAGGCTCGCTGTGCTAATCTGTAGCAGCATTCCTTTCTCTCTCTCCAGCAAGAAAAGCTCCTTTCTGATATCTCATTAGTGTGTTTGGTTGGTTCAGTATTAGAGTTTATGGTCTGGTTTTATGTTTAACTACCTTTTTGATATGAACTACTGCCAATCTGCAAAAAAGAGTATTTTTCAGTAAAAAAAAAAAATCAAAGATATCAGGCAATTCTCAGAACTACAAGAATTGTTTCAGAATTATTCAGAATTTCAGTATTCTGTAAGGTGCTCAAGTTGAGGTCATACTCCTCCAATACATCCTGACGCACAGTAAAGATTACATAAATGTTAAATAAGAATACCTTCTCAAAAATACATTTCCTTTATGTAGAAAACAAATTTGTGTCATAGAGTTGTAGATGTAGGAAATGGAAATAATTTATAGGGTCCCCTAGTCAAGCCCACATGAGATAAAAGATTACTGAATAAAACAAATTTTACAGTGCTCTGTCCCATCTTTGCTGTGAAAAGCAAAGACCCATTTAAATTGAAATTTTAAACAGCTCCAAGAAGAAACAAAACCTCAACATTTCAAAAAGAATGTAAACTCAACATTTATAAGGATCAAAGCCCTTTTTAAATATATTGATGAAAAACATGTCCTAACACTGGAGTTGATGCAGGGAAGAAGCCATATTTCAATCACTAAAAGCCCAATGGCTTAGCACCTTGCCAGGATCCTGGCTAGGCTGTCCACAGGTATTGTGGCAATTAGCTGAGAGACAGAACCAAAATTAGTACCATGAGCACAACACATACAGGAGATATTTTCAAACCGAGAGGCATCCTGGAACAAATAAATCACTGAAAGCGTTAATCTCTTATTTTTCATGGCAATATTCTTCTCTTATTTTACATTGTCCTGATTTTTTTCATGTGTGTAATTTTACTTCTTTGTGCTTTTGAGAAAATCTCCATTTTATCTGACCCCATTGGAGGCACGGTGACAATTTGATGTTTCTTGGCCCCTCACTTGTAAGAGGTGAGGGTTGCAGTTTGCTAGCTTTTTGACATCATCAAAATTGTCCTAGGTAACTCTGAAGACCAATGTTATGAACATAGTGTGGTACCTGAACGTTACAAAATATTTCAGGTGAAAACTTGGTCTCATCATCACCTTAATGTCCCATTCTTTCCTCTTCCAAAAAAAAGTAAGCAAGAAGCATTCATACATATGCTACATTTGGCTTGATTTCTTTTTCTCTTTCAGTTTTTAGGTTCAAATAGTAGTAATGATTAATAACATAATGGCTCTGAGACATTTAATTCTTCTCTCAAAAAGGGAGCTTGTAAATTTATTCTTTCACAAAAGGACATCCGTTTTAAGTGTATAGGGAAAATGTATCAAAATATTAATTACACTTTTCTTTTGTTTTGCTAGTTTGCATTAGACAGATGGAATTCTGATCTTTAACAGCATCATGACTCATGAAACTGCTTGTGTACTAAAATGCCATTATTAACACAACAGTAGTTTTCAGCAGTTGGTAATTATTGGCATAATTAAACATTTATCAAGAAACAAGTATTTATCATTCATTAAACTTTCATTAAAAATCCATCTTAGCACAAGCTAGATTAGCCAGTGATTTTCAAGTGATAACTTCTTAACTTCTGGCAGGAACATAGAGCATTTTGATGGCAAAGAAAGTCGTGCATAATGCAACCTTTCAGGTTTTGTAAACAGTTATAACATTTCAGACTTAGGAGTGCTATTTTTAAGCATTCTATAAGACTCAGACAAGAAAGTGCTTGGCTATTTTCTGTAGGGTTTACTAAGTTTGGCACTTCTTAACAGTGTATTTGGAAAAACAAGATGCCTTTGGCCGTGAAAAGCCAGTGCTAAGTTTGCTCTATAACTGCCCTTATATGACTTAAATTCCTTCAAAGCCTGATATGTTTACATATATTAGGACATTGAAATTTATTTTTGTTAGTGGATCATCTCATAAAATCTGCTTTATGGTTTTGCAAAAGGATGGTATCTCAGACTAGATGTTTGTAATTGGGAAATCTTGAAGAGATGTCTGCTCCTGATAGAGTATTTTCCAACACTTCAATACTTCATGTCACTGAAGAAGAAAATAAGCATATTTTCTTATTTAAAAGAAAGAGACCCATTACATCTCTGAAAGATTTTGGTTTTATTTTGCAGAGTGAAGTATGAGACGTTATGCCTGGTCTGTTCAGTTTTGATCAATTCTTTGGGATGGCAGATTGATTATTTTTTGGCAAGTTTAGGTATGAATAAAGTTAAAGTAATTTGTGAGAATTTCAACGTGCAGGAAAATAAGATTAGTCAATGCCCTGTAGTTCCGTCTCATTCCAGTTTTCTTATTTAACTCTTTTTAAGTCTTTTCTCCTTGGTTATTTATTTTCCTTGGTTCTCGTCTGCCTTTTCCACTAACCCCGATTATCGTGGAAGCACTGGCTTACTTAATCTTACAGCAACCAATTGGCTATCTTACCTCCCAGCCCTTTGTTTCCTCTCTTGCTCATAAGTACGAGAGGATGGATTGCTTAACCCCTCCTATACAGTCACTGTTTTGCAAGAGGTACCAATTTGGCAAGGTTAGTGTAAGTTAAAAACACTGTAATGTGATTGTCTAGATTGTGGTGGAGAAAAAACAATATTTAGTGAGCAAGACTGTCTCAGAAAGCTCCTTCACGTACATACAAGAGCTTCACATCTTAGCCCATATTCAGCAACTTTGTGTTTTCTCTTGGGCAAAAAATTTACTGTATCAGTGCTTTTATGTCACAAGAATGAATTGAATTCGTACCCTTTAGTGCAAACAACAATAGACAGAGTGGTAACCTAGTGGAAAACAAATAGATGCCCCGTCCCTTTTGGGGATTCAGAGAGGTTCAGAAAGATGGAGCTGACGGTAGAGAGGTGGCAGATAAAAACAGGCTGAAGCAGGAAAGAATCCTGCGGTCATTTATTACCATGCCATCTTCATAGTGTTTGCTGAACCAAGGTGCAGAGTAATGATTCAGACAAATGATGTTAATAATAATAGCTGGCCCTTTGGCAAAAATGGAATACCTAGTATTGCAGCATGAGACCTAATCAGATTCTCCAAAAGTTGCTTCAGACCGATAGAATTTTTTGTCATCAGGTTTTCCATCAATAGATTCTCCCAGGATACTATATTTTTTAAGGAGGCAAAGTGATAAACAGTTATTTTCCATGAGGGTAAAAACCTCAAATATTTTAAATATTATGATATCTAATTTATAGATTAAAGCTAGTTTTACAATACCATGTTATACCATGTTATTTCTAGTTTATTTTTTCATTGGTATCTACAAGATACTCATAGTAATAATGGATTCCTTGATCACATTTAGAAACTTTCCGGAGTTCATTATCTTCTTTTTTTTTTTTTATGTAATCAACACAGAATTTGCCTTACTTATTGTAAGTGAATAATAACATGCATGCTTTACAGTAGTTTTTGTTGCACACAGAGTATCACTGGTAAAAATGATCTCCTTGTAAAGCCTGGCTGTGGATTTTAAACAAGGTGAAGTTGCTCGTAACTGCTGATCTGATGAACTGCTTTGATCTGTTGTTCAGAATTTGTACATAAAAGAATATTTGCACCCTAAAAAGCTTACTAACCATTTTGCACTGTACAGATTTTGCTGTTCTTTTTACTAATACCTGCAGTTTTTAGGCATATAGGTTGCAATTATTTTTATTAGCTGCTTTTCTGTTAACAACATAACCAACATCTGTTTTAATCTAAACATCATCAGACTTATTAATTAGGTGCATTTTGGCATCAATTTATCACACATGCTTTGACACTTTTGATACTTGAAGTGTAAGCTATTACGTCTAATGAAAAAAAAAGTATGATTTGGACTAAGTGTTATACATCATCTGTAGGGGACAATTATGTTGGCATGTGGGAGGTTAATGTACACACTCTAGATTCCTTTGCTTGATTTGCTGTTTTCTTCTTCATAACTCTAGGTAAACAGTTTGTGCTGCTATTTAATGCACAGGTTAAGTGTAGTTGCAGGCTATTATACATCATTAGAGTAAGTAATATTCAGCTGTGGAAGAAAGATGGAAGCTTTTCACTTGTAGCCACTTGGACATTTCATTTTTCATCTAGTATGCCACTGCAAAAATTAGTTGTGGCAGGCCTGATGTAATTTATAGCCTGGTACCCTGAAATTAAGCAATGAATCACACCATTTTGGCTGATTAGAGTTAATGCATTTTTCCCGATGACATATTTTGTAAAACAATGCAGTTTATTCTAAACTTTGCCTTATCCAACCTAGTAATTTCTCACGTCAACCTGTTCAATGGATTGTACCACGTACAGTGAACTCTATCACCAGATTTCTTTTGGTATTGTTTTGTAGTTATCTCCCAGCTTAAAGGGACAGCCTTCCCTTTCTTTCCTAATTTTCTCAGTAGAAAACATCAACTTTCCTCTCCCTCCATTCCTGACCCTCCATTCTCAAACCAGACAATTGAGAAGCAAAACACAGAGTAACACGATTCAATGCAGCTTGATTGAAAGTGGGGGGAGTAATGATCAAGTGAGTAGAGACCATTGGATTGTGCCTCAGGCCTTCACACTCTGGATCTGGTCAATAACAAATTTATTACTAATCAAATCCAATAAATACAAAACAGCATACATTTATTTTTATTTGGCACCCAGCTGGTCACAGAATAGTAATAAAACAGGTAATCAGAGAGACTGCTTTTCAAAACAAAATGATGTAGCCAATGCGTGCTGCACTTAAAACTCCTGCATATCATAAGCAGATGGCCAGTCCCCAAGAAGCCTTGTTGTGTTTGTCTGATTACCAGTGGGCATTGTGTCCCACTTGCCTGTGCAAGATATTAATGGTTCCAGCTCTTGAGTTCGGAGAATTCTGTTTGCTGAGATACTTGGTGATAGGGAGAGGTATCACTGCAGAACAGGATCTATAGGTATTAGTGTCAAGAAGAATAATGTCTTCCTTGCCCTTTTTCCTGGGTTATTGCATGGGGCATACAAAGACTGGAATGAGTTAATAGAAAACAAAGAAACTAACGGTGTTTGGGGAATGGAATGAAATCAACAACGTAGCTGAGACATGTGAATTTTACTGTTGCCAAAAATATTATGCCACTGTTCTTTCCCCCCAAAATACTAACATGCATAAGAACACAAGACATAGTCATTACAGGCATCTTATACCATGTAAGACCAACACAGACAAACAGTGCATAGCTAATTTAAAGCTGACATTCAGTATCCAGGATTTTTTTTTATTCACATATTTTTATATGTGCGTGTCTGAAATGCAGCTAAAAATTCTCGTTGCTGCAATTTGTAATGCACATTATGAATTACAAAGTGTATGCAAAGATGCAAACTGAATAAAATTATTGGGAATATTTTACAATACCAAAAGTGCAGCTACTGTTGTTTGAAAGTCAGATAGTAAAAAATTTGTTATTTCTCAGTCTATGGAGTCCCTGTATTTTTGAACAGTCTGTGGAAACCAACAAGAGTCTAACATGTAGGAGAAAAAGGCAGCACACCTGCAAGACTCCAGCCTACCTTGTTCACACCCAGGATAGGAGAAAATGATTTATTATCTGTCCCTTGAATTTCTCTGAGCATTCTGTCTAAACTTTAAAAGCAGATTACATTTGCGATTAAACCTTAACAAATGTTGTTTTAACTAGACTGCAATATATGTTATTGACAACAAGCTTTTTTCCCCTGAAAATAACATTGGTGCTTAGGCATGCAATTTACAAAAATGACAAGGAAGGGTGGTACTTTTCCCAAGGTGAATGTGAGTTGACTGATTAGCTGGTATTTTAACTTAGATTCTTGCAAATTACAGACATAGGAAACCCTGCAATTTATATGTACTTTAGAAGTGAAAGCTTTAATCCCATGATTCATGAAAGTAAAGTGGAAATAATTTAAGTACCATATTTTATTTATCCCTTAGAGTTGTCAGCTGATACCAGAAGTATTCTCACTATTTTTTGGGTTGCTGCCTTTGGCCACCTAATTGCTTCTTAGGAAGTAAGAGGGAAATTGCTTATATAACTGCATGGATTGTCTTTGGCAACGTCAAGCCAAGGCATCAATCAGTCCATCTGGGTAAAATCACAAGCTGACTCCGATATTGCTAAATATTTATACTGTCAAATACACACAGACATCCAGATGAAAAGAGGCATTCATTAGGAATGCTCCAGCTTGTCAGTTTAAAGATGTAGATTAGAGCAAAACCTCCCACTATGATACTGAGTGCTCAGGAAAAGTCTATATTTAGCCATTCTGAGCAATAAATATCATCATATTGCCTCATTTAGGTAAATAGAGAATGAATATTGTCAAGATGATCTAGAGATAATGTAAACAGATCCCTGTTCAGAGTCTGTGTTACTAGGGTAAATTCCAGGACATTGGTGTGCTGCTGATGCTTTTTGGTTTAACCCTATTTCTAATCGCATTCTTATCCTCTTTACATTAACAGTAAGATTTCTTCTTTGCAGATCAAAAGGGGGGAAAAAAGAGATAAGGTGGGGTTTCTTTTCAAACAAAAGTTGATTTCAAATTCTAACTGAGCTGTTACATTAATTAGTAGTTTTGTTCTAATATTTTCTTGGCACTGGCAAAGACTGCTGCTGCTGCTGCTGCTGCTGCTGCTAGAAAAATACTGATCTCTGTAGCAACGCTGAAGCTCATTCCAGACTTTAACATGGGAACTGACAAAGCCCATCAGTCAGCAGAACATCGCAGCTCTGAGGTTAAGACAAGATTTCAAGAGTACACACAGTTAAGACTCGTGGTGGAATTTCTTTTATAGCACTTTCTTTTTCCGTGATAAGATGAGGCATATTGTAAGAATAAGCAATGAAAGATCAGTAGTTTCATGAGAATTAAGTTACAGTCCAGCTTCAAAGTGGGTGGCTTGTCCTGACAAATAAAGAGAAAAATTTGTTCACTGTACTATATTAAATACACAAAAAAGATAGCAGAAGGATTTTTTTTTTACCTTTTGGGGAAGTGCCTCCCTCCATAGAATTAGCACCTTGGAAGTTACATACAAGGAGAGTGGTGACTGACATCAAAGTTTCAGTTAATTGCGCAAGATGATTTTTTAGATTAATAATTAACATCTCTCTTTATAACTAAATATCTGTAATTAATCAGCAAATCATAATGTGGAGACTAATTAACTTCAAACTAAAATCTTAACAGAAAATCCATATTACTATCCAGCATCATTAATTACTTTAGTAATCAAAGTTATTCCCCATGGAAGTTGACATAAAGCTTTGTAGGTTTATAAACTGAGCTATTATCAGGGAAAAAAGAAACCCAAAAAAACACATTTGGAAAGGAGCTTCAAATAGCATTATAGATAACTAAGGTATTAGATGGGAAATTTAAATAAGTTTTTATTTTGTCTGTATTACATTATCAATAATCCACTCACTGAAGCTGGGTAAGTAACTAAAAGAATGCAATTCCCTTCTTACCATGTGTACATAGGTTTTTGGTTTTTTGGTCTTTTTTTTTTCCTTTTGGGGTTACAGCAGTGATTTCTGTCAGAAGATTCATTTGGCAGTGTCTTTTAAAAATATGCTACACTTTCTGGTAGTGTTTGCTGTGATCCTATCCATGCTAGTTATCTGTTTAAGAAATGGATTAACAGCTGTTTATGCCCTGGTATGATTCCCAAGAAAGTACCAAAAAAACTGAAGAAGGATTGAGCCATAAAATACAGAAATATCTTTAGCAGTTGATTAGTTAGTGTTCAGTGGAAAAAAAGGACAAAATAGGGCTGTTATGCCAAAGAACCTTGGCCCAAACAAATCTTATTTTAATTAGCATGGTCATCACAACTAGGAAGATTTGGAATGTGTTCATGTTAATTTTTAATAAACAGGAAAGCCAATAGTACCATTACAGCACACTGAAATCCCATAGCTGTTTTTCATTTAGAAAGTTAGGCGTTGAAATTGTGTCTAAAAATCCGCATTTCAATTATTTTATCACCTAGTCTTGCAAGTGCACACATCTGATACTGTTCTTTTGTGTGGCAGCTGTAAAAATCGTAAGCAATTTTTACTGTCAAGAAAACTCTGAATAAATAGAGGCTGTTAACTTAGGCAGATATCTGAGGTTATTTGGTGGCAATCAAGAACTCACAGCACTTCAACTAATGGGTTATGATCAGAAACTGTTCCTAATAGCCAGCTAGACGGATCTGAATATGAAGATTTCTATAATTTTGTTGTCAGCTTGTGATGTACTCTAGTGCTAATTATTTGGAACAATTATGTTTTCCTAATAACAAAAGAAGAAGCAGTGAATTAAGCAGGCTTACCTTCAGATCTTTAGATAACAGTTTAAATGCACTTGCCATTAAGAAATAACATTTCTTTTTCCTGTATGGAACCCTAATTATTGAAGATGCTTGTCTTTTAAAATCTACTTCTACTTTTTTTAATAATGTTCAATGTGTCAGTTTACACTGATGACTTCAGTAACTAGTATTTTCTCAGTCTGAGTTTTATGCCCGTACCTCCCATAGACTGCTTACTTCATTTGGTTATTCAAAAACCATAATTAGTGCAGTAATTAACATGTGGATCCTTCAAAGGAAGACTGTTAGAATCATGGGACGTCTCTCATCATTCTTGCTGATGTATAGATGATAAAAAAGACTTGGTTGAGGTGACAACAGGATTTGTATTACTGCACATTATCCAAACTGCAGGGAAATTCAGACAGGACTGTGGTCCATGGAGTCTTTCCTTCTGAAAAAAGTAATTATCCACACTGTTTCTATAATGTAACTAGGTGTTATCCTGCATTTGCAGCTGTCAAATCATTTGTTTTAAAACCATTTTTTATACCTTGTGGGTACTTGAAAGTTTGAGGGTTTGTGTGTTGTCTTTTCAGCAATTACAGAAATGGGGTGCAGCAAGTGCGGCAACAAAAATAATAATAATAGTAATTTATGTAAGCATAACAGATTCCTTCTTGACAGTTGATTTCAGAGATGTTTATGGTAATGTTAAGTTGATACCGTCATAAGATTGCGTTCATAAAAAACAGGCCAAATTTCATTTTATTTATTTTCCCTGGAGAAAATATATTTGTTTGTTTAAGATTTCAGATGAGCTGAATCTGTTGTGTTTTCAAGCCATAGTAAATCAGTTGCTGATACATGAGTCTCTGTATGGCTCATGTAAATATATTCCAGTGTTTCTCTGAGATGCTTATAGTCAATGTTTTCAGCTTCAATATAGAATGTTTTAAATTAGTGCATTAAGGAAATTCACATTCTTTCATTCAGCCTTTAACTTTCTGTAAGTAGTGATCCTCTTTTTCACATTCAGTGACACATGGCAGAAAAATTCAGTATTTTACCCTACAGGCAGCCCATGGGACTGGGATGAAATGGCCTCTATACATAGGGTATGACTTTATTTGCTAAAGAGGTTATTTGAAAAAGCCCTTAGGGTACTGCTGCCCTTTTGTCCCTCAAACTAGTAGGGGGAAAAATATAAAAGGAACTACATAGTAATCCCTTGTAGACAGGTGACCTTAAGCCAATTCTATACTGTAAGGTTTGTTTCCATTTGAACTCAAAACAGACAAAGGAAAAAAAGCAAAATGCAGGTTTTAATCTGTTGCAGAAACATTGCCATTTTTTTTCTGTACATGTCTGTCAAATACAGACAACTTTTACTGCAAATTCATAAAACTGAGTATCATTCTGTATAATTTAATTTAACATTCTGTAGATGATATGCCCTATATTTTAGCAAAAATAGCATCTGAGGACTGATTTAAATAAACCTACCTCTGTTCATTTCAGGTAACCTGTTCAGAATTTTATTTTCTTTACAACTGTTTAAATTCTGCAAGTACAGCCAAGCATAATTATGCAAACCTTCTGATTCCAGTCTTAACATTAAAAATCAGTCACCATCAGGATTCACTGGAAAAATCAGCTATCACTTTTGTCCTCTGAATCTCTCCGATGTTATCACAGAGTTATGGTCCCACTACACATGCACCATTTGGTGGTGGTGTATTTGGTGTTTAAACCTGTGTTTAGCCACAATAGTTTTCCAATGAATGAAGGCCAAAATATTATTTTTTATATCATGCAATCAGCCGTTTCAAAATACATACCATCCCAATACAAAACTGCTTTTCTGTAGGCAGGCTTCAGCAGCATTATAAATTATGAACAGCAGCTCTGAACCCAGCTCAGGATAGCCTCTCATAAGTCACAGGTGTGACATCATGGAGCACTGTAATTAATGGATGTTATGCCACTCCCTTGACTTATGAGTTTTACAGAGGCTTTTAATTACTTTTGAGTTTAAGCCATTCTGGCAGAATTTTGAAGAAACTCCAATGGCAGCCTCTTCTGAATGAAGCTGTTCTAGAGACATTTGGAAAAGGAGGCACTCTGGTGGCTGAAGGAAGATGTCTCAGCCGTTCTTCACGCCTGGTAGTCTGGAGGGAGGTTAAAGGAAGATGCTTCTGCTGACTGCTGCAGGCACTTCGTTACTGTGTTCCTTTCCTGCATCGGGGGAGGAGCTGTGAAATTTGTGGTCAAATCCACACACCATATCAAATAAAGAGGGAAAAATATCTGAAAAGCCAAGAATGTCTTGAAGAGTTATCATGGTGTCATCAACCTGATTTTGGGTATAGTGGGGCCATTGTTTCTATGTGAACACAGTCTTCATGCAACTGGTAAGGAAGGAATGTCATCATTTCTCACCTATCAAGAATGAATTATAAATTATCACCGGTTAATCAGCATTTAAAACATTACTTTTGTTTCAGTGCCAAAATCCAATATCAGAAGGGCTTCACCCCCTCATACACATACACACCAGAATGCACATATCACGTTATTGAGTTAACTCAGGTGTAAAGCTTTGTTCTCTAAACAGCTGAAGCTTCATGTCATTGTTTATGTGCACAAAACACACATATTTCTCCATATGTTGGCACCATATTGGTGTTATCACCATAACATTCCCTTCTCTTCAGATGATCTTTTGTTATAACATTTGTTTTTGTGAGGCAAATAAAATATAGTAAATGTAAACCAATTATTTAACCAAATTACTTTGATCGTGGGAAACTGACAATTAGTGTTACAGTTTCTCAGCAGTGAAATCCACACAATAGAGGAGACTGTGATATTCTGTACTGCAGTGTAAGTCGGTGTAGTGCATTTATTTTGTGTAGCAAGCTGTGAGAGAGGAGGAGAGAAGTGCGGGAGATGAGCAAAGTCCGTCTTGATGAACTGTTATTCTGTATCTGTGCTGTGTTCTGTGCATTGTTTAGTTTTTCTGCGTTTGCTTGTTAATATATTGGGACAGCTCTTCACAGCAACCTTCACGACTTCTGTCAACACCTAAAGCATATACACGTGGGTACGAGATGATCAGCTAATTACTCAAGGAGTTAGAGACTTGCCAAAGTACCACTTGTCATTTTGATTTCTAGTAAATACTGATGGCAGGTTAGTTTGGTTACCTATAACCACTATCCACTTCAACAGTCTTATCTTTTGCACATGAATTGGAGGGAAAGTATTGAAATTATATGCAGGGGTATACCCAGAGGATCTGGGTTTATTCTGAAGCCTTGAATGCATCAGCCCTTCCATGAAATAGCTGTGAGTTAGGAGAGCATTCTGGGCATTGTCATGCAAATGGGGCCACCAAACATACCACTTTGCTTCAAAATTGAAGCATTTGCTCTGCAGTGACAAGTAGCTTTTAAAACTGGAGCAGGGTTTTCTGAGCTAAGTGGGCAACCCTATCTATCCTCTGAGATCTACTTTCTAAAATAAGTACCCGTACATGGAGTCCTAATTCCACATCTGAGTGCTCAGATTGGCACTTACCACATATCCATACATCTCTGTCACCATTTAACCAGGACAATCTCATTCTGATGCAGATTAAGGTGATCCTTTATCCTTGAGTATTGTCCTTCTCCCACAATCATACAATAAAAAAACACCAGAAGATGCACATAGTACTGTGAAGTTGAGGTTGATCTGGTATTCAGCAATTCTTTAAGGCAAGGTCTCATGATACATTGCTTCAACCAGAACAATTTTCATTAATGCTACAGCATCTTCTCAGCAGCCTTCAAAAATTTAGCCAGTAGGTCATGAGGGAAAAACAAGTGCTCACCTGCCTCACAGTTCACAGAAAATACCTGTAATCAGAAACTGTTTCAGTCTAGTTTTGGGACCAACTTCAGAAATGGTAAGAAAATGTGACATATGTTTTTCACTCTCTCTGTAACAAAATGAGCACATCCCAAATGCTACTTTTGGCTGTGCTTATGTAAAGGGGTGTGGAAAGAGCAGCAGAGTTAAACATAGTGACTCAGGATAAGGTAGCTTTTTACCAGCATCCTAATACCCATTAGAAGCCAGACTGGATTTCAGAGCACTGGCATTAAATGATAAACAGAATCCAGATGTTTGTTCTTGTTTTAATCCAAAATTGTATTAATTGCTTTGTGACTCAATGGGAATTTTGTCCATCTCCTGAATGTGGACACAATTTTATTCCTAATCTCTGTGACCAGTATTGTTCCATGTGTTGTTCTGTGTTCCATGGAGGTGACAAAGCTGTAAGTGCAAATAATGGGTCCATCATAGTAATAGAAGTACTTGATCTGCTGGCCAAGTAAGGATTTCTAGAAGGTCAAGGAAACAGTGGTTACTGGGTAACTGCAATGCTGAAACAGTCAGGCTTCTCCAATCCCTCATGGCCCAGTGTCAGTGGCACTGTCAGTGTGGTGCTGCATGATGCCTCAGCAATGGCTAATTGTTTCTGTACATGCAGGTTTGGGTATCAAATTATCTTAAGGACTTTCACAGCTTGTTAAGCCTTTTCAGTCATGTATGTTTGTCCTCAGAAACAGGAGCTTTCTTGGGATGACTGGCTGAAGTTATGGAGAGAGTTGCTTTCAAGTTGAGTTTCTGTTTTTTGCAGCACATTTAGATGGTACCTCAACTCTAGCGACCAAATTACCCTCAAACCATCCCAACATATAGTTCTTTAAATATTTGGGTTCAAATTCTTAATGTTGGTGTGAATGGATTCATAAAAGAAGAAGAAAGGATGTTAGGAAAGAGCTATTGCAGTTGCCCTTCTTTTTTGTTGTTGTTGTTGTGTGTTAACTACATTATCTTCCAACCTCTTTTTGAGCAGTTATTTAAGTAAAACTTGGTGTTACATTTCCTTTTATTACAAATGCTATTTATACACAAATTGGAGCAGATCATGATGCAGCAAAGAACTTTTTATACTGCATAGATTGTGCAGCAAAATTGTGCTTTATCAGCATTACATGCCTCAGTGAGGAATGTTTTGCTGTTTTAAATCTCATCATTATGAGAAGAATTTATTATCTGGATACAAAGATTTTACTGGAAACCATTGAGCTAGGCTGTTGTCATCTAACTGAAAATGAAATCATGCTCATGATAATTAGACAGGGGGATTAATGAAAAACCCACACTATATCTACTGTTTACATACAACCTCAGAGATCTACTTTATCAGTTAGAACATGGTCACATTTATTTTTGCTTCCTTGCCATGGGACAGTCCCAGAAATTTTGGGCAATCCTTTGCCCTTTTGCACGTAAACTCCTTGTCTACAAACGCAATGCAAAGTGAGGATGGTTGAGGTTTTGTGGAGACGAAGCACAAGGTGTGACAGGCCCATCTGTGCCAGCTTTATGAAACACAAGTGCCCAGTATGACCATCCTTGCCTTGTGTTCACACGACAACGCTCAGGCCAGGCGTTTGTGAGCGCTGCTGGTGGAGTCTGCAAACCTCGGTTTGTCTGACTGCTTCCTCTCCTGTGCTGCTGGTTCTCACTCGCACTGCAAGCCTCCCTGCCCCCACAATTTCCTCCCTTTACCCAGCTCTTTTCCCCAGATGAATCTGAGGTAGAACCTCCTAGCAATTTTCCAAGGTTTTGGGCTCAAAGACTAAACTAATTTATTTTTGAATTGCAGATCAAACATAAACTGCAAAGAAGCATTTAATCAGTTAGGAGAAACAAGGGTATGGCTTGTTTAAGTCCCAGAATCCATAAACCTGTAATGATTTTATTATATTGGTGTCAGTTTTCATTATTTTCATAAATGGGTGTTCCCTGCTTAATGCATGATATTTGCATCTGATGAACCAACGAGTTTAAACATGGTTTGTTTTAATGCTTTGTGAATTTGCATCCAAATTCATCAGAAGTAATTCTATTTGAAATCACACAGGGCTAAACACAGTGGTTGTAAATCCATTTGAATTGAGATGCCAGAATCAGCCCATTAATCTACAAATCTGCAATATAATTTTAGTATGGTTGGTGGGATTCGGGTCTCTTTTTTCGTGATGAGGCTGTGGGGATATACCAAGTGCATGTGTGGGAGGGGAAGTGTTTGAGGAGGTTGTGATAAAT
Source organism: Ammospiza caudacuta (assembly GCF_027887145.1). NCBI lineage: Eukaryota > Metazoa > Chordata > Aves > Passeriformes > Passerellidae > Ammospiza > Ammospiza caudacuta. The sequence continues at coordinate 96,349,854 of NC_080593.1, read as the reverse complement.
TGACCAAGTGGGAGTATATCTTTGTTATGGAAACTGGTCTGTGAAAGGAACATATGAAAGGCCAGGGACCATGGTTTGAGCATGTCTGTCACTGCCACTTGAGGTAGTGGCACCAGGAGAAAGCAAGTCTGTCAAATAAGCAGATTCCCATATATTTAGCATGATTGAAATTGGCATCAGCACCTTCCATTCTGTCTTCAGAGTGTCAGAGTTCACCCAGACCTTGAGGTAGTGCTATAGCCTGCATTTAGTATTTGAAGTCCTCTTGCTAAACACTCTGTTACCTTGGATTTTTCTGTGGTTTATTGTTAAAAAGGGAATTAATAAATGCAGCAAGGTTCACCTCCAACAGAAATGGGCTGTTTTTGGAAGGAGTGGGGGGGGCTGTACTATAGCAAGCAGTGCTTCATTTCTTGAAAACTGTATAAGAAATCTGTATTTCTTTCAGAGAAAATTGAGAATTAGTTTAATTTCTGTGCTCTTAAATAGACTGAAATGTCTGGAATTAAGATATTTGTTTAAGCTAATAGTTACCAGATTTGAAGATGAATATATCATTGTCTGCAAGTGCAAAAGAATGTATGTATGAGAGGGATTACTCTCGAAGAAAATGTTTATCATTTTCTACACTACACATACTTTTTAAATGTAACAATGAAATTTTGGAGAAAACTATTTAAATAAAGTAAATAATACATGTTAAAAATGCAAACATGCTTAGTTATCCATAATGTACATGTGCCTTTTTAAAGGAAGGTATTAATTCACTTATTTGAACAGGTGACAATTCAAAATGGAATTCAGCCGATATTTTTGAAAATATTAATGTAATTACTTTGCTTAGTTATAATCAAGCTGAATTCAGTTTGAGAGGTATGTGTTTGTCTAAGTGATATTTTGCTAAGTTTGTGTCTGCCTTCCTCTGGGAGCTAGCTGTCCTGGTTTGGCACTTGTGAAGCTGTAATTCAGGAATCTATGTCCCTGTTTTGAATGGCTTGGACTAGAACTAACAGGGTCGAGCTTAGAAAAGCATTTAGACCTGTGCTTAGCATTAGCTCAGTGCTTAATTCCCAAAAGTCTAACTACAGGCCCCTTCTTCTGCACTTGCAAGAATTGCGATGAGTAGGAAGTCTGCCATCTGACATCTGTGAAATGAGCTGGTAGACTTGAGTCTTTTTCATAATGAACCAGTTTCCATCTCATAAAATTCTGTAATTGCAGATGGTATCAGTGGACACCTATGACAATCGCAGCAGAGATTGCAGCCCGGCATTCCTCATTATAGGGTACATGGACACTGAACTCCTCTCTGCTCATGAATGTGGGGTTGAGTCATTGACAGGGCATTATCAGGAAAATTGCAGTGATGTGACTAGAGCTTCCCGGTGGGTAAATGGAGTACCTCAACTCTTGGAGTTGACAATAGGCTCTCCTAAGAAATGATAATGCAGTGATTAAGATTTAAAACTGGGACTCAGCACACCTTGGAATTCTTGTGTGACCCTGGCAACACACTTCTTATTGTTTTCCACTTTTCTGCCTGAAAAGTTAGTATAATGCTTTTTCCATTTTTATGGTGTTTTTTTAGTGATAAATATGTTTCCAATTGATGAGCAATTCACAAGATACAGTTTTAGATAGATGCCATTAGATTTTAAGTCTGTTCTGTTCAGTTTGCATTTGCATGCTCTTGTGCCCAGCACTAGTGGAAAGCAGGCCAATTTTATTTTGCTTCCTAATTCTGCATTGAAGAAATCAGCTTTATGCAAAGACACCTAAAAATCTTTCATAAAATTCACTCTATTGTTAGAGGCCCTAGAAAAAATAACATGTGAAAGAAGAAAAACATTAATTTTGGATTTCTTTTAGCTTGTTTTTTTAGGCACTGATATAATTTTTTGTTCTGTGTAAGTTTTCATATGTGCATTTTCTTTTTATAAAGAAAATAATATCATTCAAATATCTTCAGAGTCTTTTTGTTTCAGTAGAATCACTTGAATAATGTTTCAAAGGTAATTGGAGACACAATGAAAGAAATGGTGAACTTCAGTGGGTTTTGGAGCACTGGAACGTATCCCAAAAGTTATGGCTACAGAATGTGTAAGGCCTACTTATGACTTGCAGCAGCTTTTTAACCTGTGATCCCATGGGCTGCTCCCAAGCTCTGTAATCTGCACAGATTTGAAATAACAAACCGCAACGAGTCCTGGCAATTGGTTTGTTCCATGCCAGAACTTAAAAAACTCTGAGCTCACTAAACTAAGGTAGCTGGAGAAACAGTAAGAAATACTTTTTAAAGAGGTAGCTGAAATAACCTTTTAACAAAAGTGTCAGAAGGAGCTGTTAGTTTCTTTGTAGTTTTGAAAATCAGATCTTCCAGGTATCTTGCTTCAGTCTTCTGGGGTTTGTTTTTTGTTTGGGATTTTTTGGTTTTTTGTTTTTTGGTTTTTTGGTTGTTTGTTTGGTTTTTTTGGTTTTTTTTTGGTGGGGATGTTGTCTGGTCTCCATTTTGTCAAATATCCCAAGCTTTACTGTTTTCATAGGAATGATCATGAATTCCTCTGAAATTTTGTCTACTGTACAAAAAAATGTGAACTAAGTTCCAGCAATAGTACAAGTGCTTGGCTTCATTTGTGCTACGCCTAAGGGTGCTGTACCAGGTCCCAAGTATGATGGCATTCACAGCAGAATGATGGCATTCACTGCAGCCTGCACCATGCTACAGACAGGTGAACCATGGTGTTTTCAACCACTTGGCATCTTTTAGTTGACATGTTTTTAAGCACTACTTGCCTTCGGTTGGAGACAGACATAGATAATAAAACTTTGAACAAGTGCTTTCAGAGTTGAGAACTAAGTGGCATTTTAAAATATTTTAGATAAATATGCTCATTATTTAATTTTAAAATGGTTACTCTTTTCCTAGTCAAAGTTTTGTCTCAGGAAGGAAAAATATTAAAAGAGCTAAAGAGATGACCTGACAGAGTGGCAGGGGTTGTTTACTAGTCCATATTTGACTTGGATTCATACTTCATATGATTGACAGTCATTGCAAGTTCTTTGGGTTTTAAGACTTAAGGCACCACAGTCCTGAGTGAACTTTAGTTCAGAATGGAGATGTTTACAAAAGTTATCTGAGTAGCTCCTGCAGAATCCTGTGCTGCTTTTCACTGAGTTGTTCTGGAATAGTATGGATTTGCAGTATAAATGGTGATGAGCTGGGTTAAGTCATACTCTTAACTACTGTACACTCTATTTATTCCATCTGGGAGCTTCATCACCCTGGCACCTGAAAGTGGATGAGGCAGCTGAATTGACTTTCCATTTCTCACCATGTCTAACCATCTTCCTGCAGTATGACATGAACATTCTAGTGTTTCATCAAAATAAGATTATGCTTATCAAATAGGGACAAAAATTTTCCTCCCTCTCCAGCATTTGTAGATTATGTAGCCAGAATATCTGCACTTAAACTTTCGACATTTCCAGTCAGACTTCTAATAGTTCTTGTTTCACTATTCTGAATATTCTTTAGTCAAGATCTCTCTTCTAGAAAGATCAATACATAATTTAGTTGTATCTGTACCAGAACAAGGTGCAGCAGACGTACTTTTAAATGTGTGATTAAAAATTGCTTTGGCCTGTTTTCTTTTCCTATTTTACATTTCATAAACTCATATGTAATTTGATGAACATTGTCATTCTTTAAATTTCTTCAGCATTACAGTTCTCTAGGGACTTGTCTCTCATTGAATATAATTTTTGCTTATTTACTTTCTCCACTTTCTCCACTCCATGCTAGTATGCAGTAGCACAAGTTTGGTGTTACATTATTATTTTCTTATTTACTTATGCTACATCCTGGTTTTCTTTGTTTTGATGTTAACGCTTCCAGTTTGGTATTAGCTCTCTGTGCCATCCAAAAGCTGTTGATTTCTACTTCTAGTTAAGCAACAATTTAAGTAGCCTTGTCAACAGGGTAGTTATTCAGCTCTTGAACACACAACTTTGCAGCCAAGTGCAAGCAACACGGTAAGGAGGTTCTGAGCCCTCGGGAAAGCTGCAGTTCAACAGTTTACTTTGCATTTCCCATGCAGCCCAGGCACATAGACCATCTTGCAGTTCCTGCACCAACAGTGTTCAGCAACAGCCCAGAAAGTAGCAGCTTCGGTACCTTCTGTCTTGCTTTACCTACATCCTGCCTTGTGCTTTCTAACACTGGAAGTGGAAGACAGTTCATTTAAGTGCTACTCTATCAGTAGCACTGAAAATATATTTCTGTCAGCAGAAGGGTCAATTACACAAACAGCTCCTCCTTTGAAGATATTTTGGAAACATCCTGCTTCCATCCTTCACCTGAGGTGAATCATGAAAAGAAGACTTTGTCATGAACTTGACCCTTGAAAGTGATATAAAATTTCCCCATCTCTCCAGCCTCTATTTACCCATCTATCCAACCTCCCAGAGCCAGCAAGTACCCCTGCTTCATGCTTCCTAAGTAATCCCAGCATTACTGCCAGGCCTGTGACACTCTGAGGTGAAAAATCAGCATGTTTTCTGACACTCATAACTTTGGCCATGGTAAGCCTTGATGCTGTCAAGTGCCTCAGGAGGAGTGAGGGTCAGCAAAGAGGAAGGCCTGTGCATTGAAACCGTCCCACCTATAACCAGCCCTATTCCTTCCTCCTCATTTGTTGTCATCTTGCTCTGAAACTGACTTTTGGAGTGGGAAGTCTGATGTCAGAAGTTTAGGAACTGCCTTCACAATTAACTCACCTTCATCTTCAGCCAGGTACCACTGTGGAGACAGCTGTACTCAGGGCTGATCCTGTGTTGTGGTTGCACATGTAAGGTTGAACCGTCTAATCGTGTTGGGGTTTTCTCCAAAACACAGCTTGGCGTGACCTACAGCTTTCAGACTAAATTACTGTAGTGCTCCTTTCGAGCTGTAGGTCTATTGTGAAAATACATAAGCATTATTTGCCACTGGCGTTACATTTGATGTTGTAAAAGCCAAGAAACAGATCTTTCTCCACTGAAAACCTGTAAAGTGAAAACCATAAAAGCCTCTTTCCTTGTTTTCTTCTGAAACTCGTTGTAATGCTCTCTTCATTGCACTCTGCCAGACTCTACAGCTTAAATAAATGTGTCCCTCCACCAGTTTTCTTTCCTGTGTTCCCAAGCAAGTGAGAGACTAAAAGGAAAATATCAACTGTATGTCAGTGCCTAGATAAAAAGCTGCAAAATTAAGTTATGAAGCTTGCCTTTTTTAGCAAAATCTCATATTGAGCCAGTATAGTTTCTTCCTCATGGCAGATTATTGCTTCTATTCATGCAAATCAGGAATCATTCCAGTATGCTTTTGATGAAGTCCACAAAAGAGAGCACGCTCATCTCCTCCAATGTTTTGGACATTGAAACAGAGTATTTTTTTGCAAGTAAGATAATGCATTAATTGCTTCACTTTAAGCATTAGCTTTTGATATAAGCCATCCCTTAGACTCCTGATACTTTGCATGCTGGGCAGTCTTGTCCTTGAAGTTACTGTAGTGCGCAATGATCAGAACTTAGCGCTGATGTTTTGTTAGCATTTACCAGCAGTGTCTTGGCAGAGGGTGACCTCCTGTACTGTCTCTAAACATTTTCAATTTACAGACTCAAGAATTTTTGCTGCCTTTGCCTCTCATTCTTTTGAGGAGGTCAGCCCTTTATGAATTTGCCACAAGAAAGAAGTTCAGAATACCCTATATACTTAAACAGCTTAATAGGAATAGAGCCACAATGAACGCACGACATACAATTCATTTTCATATTTATAGAAGAAATTCATGTTGTTTTAAGTGTACACAAGCAGCTGCTGTCATTTGGCTATGAGCAGATGTTAGACCTCCGAAAGCTTCACTGATAATTAAAATACTAACAGTTAGTGTTTTACCCCAGCTGCAGGTTCTGTTTACTGTAAATTTGATTTTAATGGTGCCTCTGTGCAGTTATTGAATAGAGGTTTGTTTTCTACTATACATGCAAAAGTGTCTACAATGAAGACAAATGGTTATTTCCCATAATTTACTCTGGAAAGATATGAATATAGCTGTAACGTAGTTGAATTTATAAATGAAATACAGATATGACTATCACATTTGAAATGGTAGTTTCTGCTGTCTTCACTAACAAAAAGAACTAGGGAAGCTTGCTATTTGTAGTTATTCCCAAGCATTCCTCCTAAAAACTGCTGTGCTTTTTAAATGGGTTGAGATGTGCCCTCAAGCAAAGAACAGGTGCTCCTTTTTACTGAAAGGGTGCATAAATCAGAATAGATAAATACAGAGAATCATGATACTCATAGTTGGTAGGTATTCTGAAGAATATAATTTCTGCTTGATCATTTAATGGCATGATGTTTTATTTTGGGTATCCCTTACAAGTGTCTGTTCTCTTTTTTTCATATATGTACATCAAACGTTCGGGAAGGCCAGCCATTTTCAGAATTGTTAATCCCAAGGGCCTGATTATGCAAACACAATGCATAATGCAAGCAACCATGTTTAGTCCCTTTGAGACTATTGAGGCTAACTATGGCAGTAAGCACTACGCTTGATAAATAAATGTTTATAAAACCAAGATCTGAATGTATATATTCTTGAAAAACAAAAACTTCTGCTGAGATAACAATGACAAAAAGGTTTTTTCCCCTTTTTCTGACAAAGTCGTTAGTGTTTGGGATTAGACTTATTTCAGAAATCCAGATCATTTTCCCTATGAGCAGAGCTTGGGGGTTTTTTCCCCTGATTTTTCTCATTTTAGTGTATTATTTTTTATATTATATTATGTGTTCTGTCTGCCTAGGAAGCAGAAATCTCTGGTTTGACCAAGCGCAACCAGAACCCCTTGAAACTGGGATTCTGATTTACAAGTGCTAAAAATGCACTCTCCATTTGCACTGCAGGGGATAAAACAGAAAGCGTGCATCCGAGTATCATCAATGTCAGTTGTTCCCAAACTGAGGGCTGGAGTAGTCTTTGAAGCTGGACTGCCAAGAAATGTCCAGACTGGCTATCCTCATCTCAGGCTGCTAAATTGCACTGTAAGACATAGCTGAAATACTCCAGATACATTCCTGATGCTGCTTGCCCGTGTAGGTAATTGCTGCATATGCCACAGAGAGGCTTTTGCTCACACATCAGAGTTGAGAGGAGCAGCCTGCATGGTGGCAAACAGGTAAAGAGAAAAGTGGTTTGCAAGTAAACCAGTTACTCTGCAGGTTAGGCAGCTGTAAATTCTGCAATTAACACTGTACATGTTTGCCACAATCAGTGGGAGTTTTGGTATGTGTATTTTTTATTTGCATTCCATCTGTAACACTGGGCTCTATAACATTCATTTTTGACCTTGAGTGCAGGAAAAGACAAACTGAAATTTTTCCTAGAGAAGGCTTTTTCCCAAAGGTTAATTAGACACTGAAGGGAAACTAAACCAAACCAAACAAACTGCCTAAATACCCTAACTGGACAGCTTGGCTATTTAATTTGGTGGTTGTCTTTTTCTTTTGTATCTTTTTGTGGCCGTTGACATAGTTCTGTGAAATGTGGGAGGTAAAAATAGCAAGCAGGAAATTTCAGTCTGTTTTTCAAAAGAAAAAATATTACAAGAGTACTTTCTTTCACATTTTAGAAAGCTAAAGGACATCTCCTGCTTTTTAAGATACCTGAAATGTTAAAACTTCATCCTTTATTTAAGTACTTCTTAGAAGACCTTGAAGTTTCCAAACATGATTGAGTGGTTAAGGACAAAACTAGAAGCTAAGGCTGTTTTGAGTTTCAACATTGAAATATGACATTACTGGATTTTTAAGTATAAAATAAACTATGAATGTTATTTGGGATTTTTTTTGGTTGGGTTTTTTTTTCCAGTAATCATATATTGAAAGGGGGGGAAATGAAGCCTTGTCGTATTGGTTTCTCTTGAGATTTACGTAATTTGTGTCAATGGTGGAATTTTTTTATGTCTTTTAGGGAGATGGTAAAGTCCCCTATAGGTATACTTATTTGTATTGCTTTACAAATATTTGCTGCCTTTGTGGGCATAATAGCTGTAACAGGGCCATTTTGGGTTGCTGATTTATTTCACTTCTCGGTTTGACCCATCATATTTTCTTTCCTTCAGCAGAAGACATGAATGAGCCTTCACAATCTCTTATTTAGTAGCTTAACTAGCTGGTTTAAAAAATGCTGACCCATACCTTGCTTGCACATAAAAGCCTTGCAAATGATAAAGAATAGTTTGCACTATGGTCTAGCAACAGAGATCTGGAAAATGCATCTTATTATTATGGCCTCTGAAAATCAGGGAAATCCCAAATTATGACACAGTTCCCACAGACTGTACTTAATTAATTGAAGCAGAGGTAGATCATTACTAAAATAGTTGAATGAAAACAGAGCAGAAACTTGTGACTTGATGAAGGCATAAGTTATATTACTTTATGAATTGGAAAAGTGGGCTTACTGTACCATTCAAAATATTGTATTGCTGCCATATAGACAATAACTTTTAAAATAAGAAAATCAGTAGCTTGTTCAAGTGATGTTGGACATAAGGCAATTTTAAAAAATATTTTAAATTCCTTACAGGTTGCGTTTAATTGAATGAAAAGATGTTTCTTTGCATTCACATTATTTAATATTTGTTGCATTTTGTCAGATACGAAATGTTTGTTTTTGTCAATAAATAATATACCTAATGACCAAAGTATGAAAAATTAAGTGTTGCTGAATAGGGGACTATAAATCAGGCCTCCTAGAACTTTTACAGAAAAGGAAAAATAGCTGTTTTAAGCTAGCTCTGTAAATGCAGATCATTTCCGTCGTCATAATAGATTCTTTCATTTATGACTTACTGCTTTGTCCTAAAGGTGCTCCTTGTGAAGGATGTCCTCAGCCCAGCCTCACCACACACAGCCGCTTGCTGCAAGTTTTGGGGAAGGATTAGAATTCTAAAGAGGCTGCTGGCTGAGAGCAAGGTGGTGCTTTACATATAATATTAGCCCAGGCTTTCCTCACGCGTTGTGCGTCTCTTTCTGAGACAAGTCTCCTTAATGCCATCTTTATCTGCTACACGATGCATGAAATCTACTTTCTGTTTTAGAACTGCAGCTGACCCCCGACCCCACGAGTGGCGCCACAATGTGACCTTTCTATTGTCATCAGCTTTCATTCTCCTGAAAATTCTATGAATTTTTATTACAAGTTTTTTTAAACCAAGCTGAGGCTTCAACAAATTACTTGACACAGATGAGATGAAGTTGTTGAAGTAGTGTTAGATAAGTTTTACAGCCAGCATGTGTGCTGCTGAACAGTACAAAGCCAGTGTCCTACAATGTCATACACCAGTAACTGCTGAGCCTACTATTGGATAAATACATCATTTTATGGAACATTGATTGTTCTATAAACCCAATGGAGTATTATGCTCTATGATCAAACCATTTAGATTGTGTGTAGAGCACAGAAAATGCCATATTCAGGATGGTACTAAAAGTGCCATTTGTGTATTTTATGGATGTCATTACGGGGGAAACTTCTCTCTGTAGGCCCTGTTTACTGCAAAATTTTTTAGTCTGTAATGACATTTTTCATTCACAACGTATGCCTTCAAGAGAGGGGGCCCTTGTTTTATTTGTTTCATTCGACTTTACTGCACAAATCCTGTACATTTTAATTAAATGTAAGCTTAACAAAAGAATAAGGTATTTATTCTGCAGGGAACAAATGATGACAGTAACAAAAGAATAAAACAGACACACAAAAGGAAGTCAGGTATTGAGTAAGAGAGAGGGGAAATGGTACTATGCCCTATTTCTAGTTTCCCAGACACACATTAAACATCAAAGCATTTCTTTTAGGCCTATTTCAGGAGTTTGTGGTCTCAGAGAATTAAAATAACCTGTGAATATGGATTTAATGTCTAAAATGTCCTGACATTTTCAAATAAAAAACTAACAGTCACTCAGGACTCCAACTGATAAATAATGGCTCTGCTGAAATGACAGACTTCTTGGAAAGAAACCAATTCTCTGATCATTGCACCCCTAGATATGAAACACCTCCTTACAAATTGTCTGAATATGAGCTCTTGTATCATTATATTTTGTCATTTTAATGCCTATTTGTGTATCTTTTTAATTTGCAATGACATGCAATCAGCAACAAGTCCACTTTTCCCAATATTAATGTGGGCTTGTATTGCAGCTTATGTTTGCCGTGTCAGTCAACACTTACCCCTTCTCTTTAACTGTTAAGAGGGGGTGAGAGGCAGGCTGGGTTTACTGGGACAGCATGGTTTGTTGCTACATACAGTCCAATAATGTGACATGTTCCTTAAATGCCTAAAAATTCCTACAAATATTGTGTTGGATTCCAGTGCTTCATTTTGAGAATAGCAGCTAAGCCTCAAAATCTGTTGTTTTCTAAATATCTTCCATACTTGGCTTTTCACTGTTGAAACAAAAGAAAACCAGTAAAATCTGCAACTCATATTTACCATGAAAAATCACTAAAATTGAAGTTGATGTTCCCAGTAAATTCTTGGTCATAGTCCAGTTAAAATTTAAAGTTACAGTAGATTCACATTAGTTTAAATGACACTTGAACTTCTACACAGCTCAACATTAATTCATTATAGTTGAAATGGAAGAATCTTCAGTGGGTGAATCTTTTACAATCTGATTGAGGCTGTTACATTTTATAGGAGCCATTTTTCAAAGCAGTACTGACAGCACTCGAAGTTATTAAATTGCTGAATCAAAAGATGGACCTGCAATCGCATTTATGAACTGTGATGGAATAGCTGGGGTTGCACAGAGCTGAGGTTAAGATGTTGGTGTAGTTAAGCTTCATCACACCCCTTAGTGACAGCAGTATTTACCCATGTAGTTTACTTTAATGGTCAGGAAGTGGCTTAACTCACCTCTGGATTCAAATAGATTAAGTAAGCAGTCAGAATGGCATAATTATCAGTGCTGCGAGGGATTCACCGGATAGCTCTTCACCCAGGAGACTTCCCATTCAATTGCACAGTAAAGACTGGAGTTGCATAGATTCACTGGCATGGCATTTATTTCAGGAGATGAAAACAGGGTGAATTTCCTTTTTCTTTCTCTTCACCACACCAGAACTTCTCCTCAATACACTGATGCTGGGTCCTGTATGTAAATTATTATGATCTTTGGAGAAAGATGTCATGATTTTAGTGTATGTGCATGTGAAAATTATCACTGTAGAGTTATTTTGATTTTGAAATCCAGTGGAAAATGCGTGATTTGTGGAGTTATTTTGATTTTGTGCCACATCATTGCCAGGCTCCTCTTTTATCTTGTCAACAAAGCAAGATTCCTGAGAGAATTAATTACTTATACTCTATTACAAAATGTGGAGGATAATTGTCATTTTATGTTGATTTCCCCTTCCTACTTTTCTGCTCTTTTGGGGGTCATGTGAATGTCAGTGCCTACAGAGAGCACAGGAAAAGTGGGAATAAGAACCAATTGTATACCACAGTAAGCTTACTTCTTGCTTATACCTGACAAAGTGTACTTCAGTTGCATGGGCTAGATTTTTATGCAGCATCACCTGTAAACACTCTAATTGTTTAAATTGTTAATTTTCTATTCCAAAGAAAAGAAAAAAACCTGCCTTGCAAACTGGGAATAAGGAAGTTGTATGGCATCAGTTTAGACTTGTGAAGGTGATTTGCAGCCTTTCAGCTTGACAAAATTACTTCTTTGTGCTTCACAGTACAGTTCTCTACCAGAAGCTCTGTAATTGAAAAAAGGATGGGTGGGTGGATGGATGGATGGATGGATGGATGGATGAATGGATAGATAGATAGATAGATAGATAGATAGATAGATAGCAGTGTAAGGCCTCGGTCTTTTAATTATTGATGTTATTTTGGAATTTTAGCTTGATATGCACCTTAACATAGCAAGTTGCTAGAGTCTGCAAGGCGCCAAGTATTCAGTCTTGGAGTAAGTCAGCTCCTATGTGTGAACTTTACCTTTAAGCAAATGAGTCTGTTTTTTAGAGCCCATTTTAATTCTCTGTGGGATCAAGGTCTGACAGCTCTATGCTTTGAAATGAAAGAGCCCCCTTAGACCAGCTTTAGTATAATTTTCTTGGTCTCTTGAGTTCAATGAAGCACATTGTTCACTACACCTGGCTTGGAAAGTACAGTGCTAGCCTGAAATTTCACTTTAAGTGTTGCTTTTTTTTCTTGCCTCTTTTTATGCCAAGCAAGGCATGGCATATCTATTTGTGTCAGTGGTAAGAAGCTACACCTGTTATTCCAGAGATGTGATTTCAGTTTGTGTAGGTGAATTTAAACTGGAGTGTGGATATGGGTAGTTTCAGCAGCATGGACTTAATCAGCCTTCCCAAGGCCCATCTGCCATTAGACCCTCACCTTGTTTGCAATGTCCAGCACCCACTCTTCTCTCTGTGTGCACAAGTTGTGTCCCACAGCTTGCTCCCAGCACATGGAGGAGCTTCCTGGGTGCTTCTGGAGGGCACTGCCATGGGGAGACAGGGAGGGATAAAGCTGTACTTCTGTGGACATTCACAAAGCTGGCCACAGGGTCCTCTCCTTTATGTCTTCCCACAAATATGTAGGCCATGCTTGGAGAGTGATGGCCTTGAGTTTGTATAGCCTTGGGCTCCATTTGCCTTGCTGAAGCTTTATTGTTAGTGGTGAGAATTGAGAAGGAAACCTTCAATGACACAAAACCAAACTGGGTGGCACAGCAAGCAGCTGGAATATGGAGGTTACAGGTATTATAGTTTGTTAATTGATTTAGTGCAGAAATAATTAAGATATGTAATTGGGGCTTCTCTGGGTTAGATTTTATATCCTACTTAGTGTAAGAAAACTACCAAGTGTTTTCACCAGGTAACTGGGTGAGTGACTGAGTCAGTCACATGAGCCAGAGAAGATGCTGGATGGAAAAGGAAGGGGGAGACAATGGCATCGAAATGACAGCATGGCAATGACCTCACAATCAATAGCAGGGTATTAAGAAAATCAGCCACAGTTTCTCACATCAAGTTATGTTTAATGTAATATACAATCCAAAAATTCATTACTGAAATACCGAAGTATCACCAATAGGTTCTTCTGTAAAAGATGTGGCTTTTAACTGTATACTGTATTTATCTGGGCTTTTTTTAATATGGAATATTTTTGAAAACACATTTAAATTGTTAATAAGATGCAGCATTGTTACACTCAGCAATTATTTCAACCTGTAAATATGTTATTTGGAAAACATGCAAATTGGTTTTGTTCATTTGCTCATTTTATCTATGTTTTCTGTCAATGAAATCCAAAAATTGTCAGGGAATTTTTTTCCATTGAAGCTACAATTTGTTAAAGTAATGAACTGATACTTGCCATGATACCATGTTAACAGCATATTTTGTCTTGCAGGCATTGTGTCCAAGTCCTATGAGTGCCGACTGAAGGGGCAAGGAGCAACCTTTGTGGAAACCACGAGCCCTTTTACTGCGGCAGCGCTGGGAGAGGTTTCTCCAGTGAAGGAGAAGGCCTTTCAGGGCAGCAGGAGACAGCCCCAGTCCCCTGAGGAAGTTCAGCAGTTCATTATTATTCAAGGATATGACGGCGACTTCGCCATCGACGCCTCGGTGGAAGAGACGGCCGCGGCCACCCTGCAGACGCTGGCGATGGCGGGGCAGATGGCCAGGGTGGTGCACATCACGGAGGACGGGCAAGTCATAGCCACAAACCAGAATGGCTCCCACGTGAGCAGTGTGGTTCCTGAGCAGATCCTGACAGAGCAGTTGGCAGATGGTGCCACACAGGTGGTGGTGGTTGAAGGAGCGGGAGCTGACATGGAGGAGGCCGTTCAAATCGACGCGGTTCCTGACTCCAGCAGCACGGTGCTGCAGCAGATAATGCGACAGGAAGTTTTAGATGCTTCTGAGGCTACAGTCCATCCTCCAGAGTCTTCCTCAGCATTAGATGCCCTGCTTTGTGCCGTGACTGAGCTGGGTGAAGCGGAAAACAAATCCGAACTCCTTGACAGATGCAGGTCTGGTCACAAAGACTTCTTGCAAATGCCGAACCCAGAGATGCCCAGCATTCCCAGCGATGCAGAGGGACAAGAAATACAAATGTTCCACGAAGTTCAGGAGACTCAGGAAGATACCAAACCTATGGAAGTAGTGACACGGGTCATGCACCCATCGGCTATAATTGCATCTCAGGAGAGAGCTCAGGCTGCCTTCAAGAACGTGGTGCAAGGAGTGTTGCAGTTTGCTGTGTGTGACACAGCTGCGGCCGACCAGCTCATGAAAGAAGGTGTCACCCAGGTCATTGTAAATGAGGAGGGGACTGTGCATATGGTAGCTGGAGAAGGTTCTCAGATAATAATGCAGGAAGCTGGTAGCCACACGCTCAGCGTGCAGAGTGAACACATGGATTTAGTGGAGTCGGATGGGCAAATATCCCAGATCATTGTCAGTGAAGAATTAGCTCAAGCCATGGCTCAGGGTTCTGATGGTGACTTCTCTGAAGGTGCAACACACTACATTGTCACAGAATTGCCACCAGACATGCAGGATGAGCCTGGTGTGTACTCACACGCTGTGATAGAGACAGCTGGATCCCAAGACATTCTGCAGACTGGTACTGCTATAAAAGCAGAAGCTGTAGCCCCTGATAGAGCAAGAGAACAGTTAACAGGCATGGTCATTTATACAGAGGGTGGCTCACAAGTAATTCAGGGCCAGAGAGATTATAACAAAGTACAGGAAGCATGAAGAGCTTCACTCGTAGGCTGGGTGCAGAGCAGAGCTGGATATTACCAGAATCATGGAGGCACTGTATTCCTGGAGTGCTTTCTGTAAAGCCTTCTCAGTAGAACTTCCTCCAAACCAGATAACAAATACATGTCCTGCTAATAGGAGGAGTTCACTGAAGAGGATAATACAGTTTTGTTACAATAGCTCCAAGAACTATTATATGTGATTATTATACAACAAGCATACTAGGGTACAAAACAGGATAAAAAGCCTCCCGCCCGAAGTAGAAATTGTTCTGTTGAATGCTTTCTTTGTTGAAGTTTTTGTCTTAATGTTGTTTTATCTCAGGGTAATTCCCTGCCTTCTGTCATTTTTGTATAACATAATCACAGGAGTAAAATAATTGCACTTATATGTACATTTTGTGATCAGATAAATATGCAAAAAAATACAAACCCCACAATAACAAGGTGAACAGGTAAGCATATATATGATATTGGGTGCCCTTCTTCATTTTAAAGTAGAACAGATGACATTTTGCTTTCCAAACTCTTACATTAAAACATGCTTGGCTAAAAATATGTCATCAAAATATGGATTTTTTTTGCATCTAAAATTAAAGTTTTCATAGTACTTTACTCTTTCATGGTAACACATTAGACTTGCCCTAAAGAAGAGCTCAAAAAAGTTACACTTCAGAAAATCCTTGATTATACATATTTGGGAAGAAGAACTTGATGCCTGTAACTTCCACTTAATTTTAGATGAGAGTCCTACATAAGAAATGTGCATTTTTTGAAAAAAATATTGTCACTGTCAGTGTTTTGCTTTTCTTATTACTAGTGCTTCATATAAATACCATTTTGCAGTTCATTTTGTGAGCTACGTCTCAAATGTTAGGAGGATTTTTAAAGAAAATTCTGACATTGACATTAACAAGTAGGGGGAAACAAAAGGTGACCTTGTATTTCTTGCTTAGTCCAGAATGTCAGTTATTTACTTGTGGATATACTGCAATTGTTCAATGCAAGTTCATGTTGAAAATATTTGTTTCATGATAAAACTGCTTCTGTTTCTTTAGAAAAATTGTAAAATATAAACTGGCAAGGTTTGGGGATTTTTTTTTTGTCTTTCAAATAAAATGTTAGCATTAAAATGAAGCATCATGATTTTTAATATTAAACAATAAACAGAACTGGCATTCAGCAGGAGCAAACGAATGCTATCTGTTATGTCTGTGCATTCTCTCTTTTCTCTTTTCCTTTCTCTAGCTTGCTAGATAGATAAAGATAAAAGAATCTAATTTCTGAAGTGTGCCTCATGCATGCTTAATATAATTGTGTAAGTGTTTAGGGTATAAGCCATGCTGACTCTAGAGATAACTGGGTTTCCTATCATGTTTAATATCTTAAAATTATCAACTGTAAGAAAGTTGGGGTGGGGTAAAACAATAGTTCCTTCCTGAAGCAACTGCTTAAAAATGTATTTTCTAATAGGGCTGCTGAGAAAAGGTGCTTCATTCTGGGGCTATAAGACTGGGGCTATAAGATCCTGCTGCCTCTTCATCTCTTATTATTATTATTTTTCAAATTTTGTTATTTTCCAAGAGTTGAGGTTGTGTCTTTGTCAAACCCCCAAAAAAGTAATTTTCAAGTTAGACATCAAGATTCATAATTAGGCGAGTTTGACTTGCTCATCTTTCTTAAAAAGTGACAGGCTGTTCACTTACTCTTAAATACTGTCTTCAGCAAACAGTGACAGGATCAACTCCCGTTTGTTATCAGGAAAAAGGTGACCTTTACAAAATGATGGCCCTCTGCAAGACTCTCACAGATGTTCAAAAAACTGAATGTTTTTCAGTGGAAATATTTCTTCTTGATCATTTCTCCTGTTAACTGTAGCCCTGTGGTCTTGCAGCTTGGATGCTAATTCCTCGCTGTGCTTAGTCCTGTATGGCTAACCTTTCTGCTGCAGTACAGGATGTTGACACTGACATGCTGCAGTTTACCATTTGTGATTTATTTAGGATAAATATGTCTCAGGTGGCATTTAATCCTTCATAAAACCAGTGTAGCCTGCAGTGTCAAACCAGCAATCACATTGTATGCACAATGAAAAGAGCAGACCTTTGCATAAAAAAAAGCCCCAGTGGTAGATGTTCCTGTGCTTAGGAGCACTGGAAAGGATTCTCTAACCTACCATGTGCTGTAATTACCTGGGAGCTCAGGTTAACCATACTTTTCTCTGAGTGCAGTCTGATCAGGAGAGGTAAATTTTCCTAGGGCTTTTTTTTTTCTTCTTCTTCTTTCTAATGTGCACTTTAAAGTTAACTTATTAGTGCCCTACAAATGTAACATTAGAAATCAAGGATGACATTCGTTCCTGTGCTGTCATCCTGCTTAAGGACTCCATGGACTGTCTCAACCTCATGCTAAAACGCGCTCTCTGCCACACACTGACAGCTGAGGCTAAGGCAGGTCTCTTCCAGCACCTAGGAAACATCTCTGGCATTTGTCTCCCTCCTGTGCCAGAGCTTCTGGCATTGCCCCAGATCATAACCTGGGAGGAGATGAGCGTATTGTTCTATGGATCTTCCAAGCATTCCCATGCCTTCTGCCTTGGAGAGCAGGGAAGATTAGGCAGCAGAGGGAGGCACTTAGAGTAGAGCAGCACCTGAAAAAGCCCTGACCCTCCAAGGGCCACGCATGGAGCTGGTGAGGCACCTGTGGCACGTCTGGGAGCAGGCTCAGAAGCTGCTGGGACCCTCTGCCAGAGGCAGCCTCCAGTGTGGGAGCATCACATCAACTTGTGTGGTGGATTTAGGAAGGTGCCCAGCTCAGGCTGCCATTCACTACATGTGTGTTTTGCTGTTTGGTTTGAATACCTTCAGGTGCCTGTCTCCAGAGAATTCAAGGGCTGTGCTGTAATGGAAGTGATTGTTGAGGGGGCAGTATTCCCATGTCAGTCCGTTGCTTCCTGGTGTTCTGCCTGCCAGAGACATTGGCCTAATTTTCTCTTTGTTATCCATTCTGAATAAGCATTAATAAAGTTGGATTATACTGTGACAATGCCAAACAGGTAAAAATATAAGTATTTAAGAACCATGGAACTAGTATGGAGGGGGAAAATAGATAAATAATAAATAAAATAAAAGACAGACCAAAAAGAAACCAAAAAATACAACTAAGCCAAAAATACTACACCAAAAGTGAACCAAAAATTTTAAGTGAAGACAGAGAAAGATATTTCCAGCAAGCAGTTTCACCCTCCTTTTCTTAAGAATCAGATACACACTTCCTAAGGCAGTGTATCCTGGCCTCTGAATTCCAGCTCCATCTTTGGGGAAAAATGGGAGATAAGACATAGCTGGAAACAATATTTAGAGAAATATTTCCTTTAACAAAAACAAAAGAAAAGAACCCAAAACCCAGCATCACCTAAAGGGCCCACAGCAACATGCCATTCTGCCTGACTTGCAGCTGCACTCCACTGTGGAAGTGAGATGAGCCAGGGAGTTGATGTGCTGTGCTCATGCACATGTGGATTGTGCATAGTCCTGCAAGCACTGCTGTCGTTTATAAATGCTGCTTTAACACCAGGAGTGTTAGCTCTGAGTCCCAGAAGAAATACATTTGTGATTTTCGTGGCCAGTGGATTCAGCTCATGCAAAAGCTTGTAGGAATCTGTTTAAAAGTTCCTGTGCCTCGGGCTGGCCCTGAGCTGGACCTGGGCTTGAAATACAAATGAGTCCCCTTCAGAAAATCCTGGGGATTGAGAGATGGGGCTGGAGCTGTACAAGGTAGGCAAAGGTCTCGTAAAGCAACCTCTGGGGCTTTTCTCCAACTTTCCCTGCTCAGTAGGCTTCCTGAGCACAAAAGCTGTAAATAGAATAGAGAGGGAAGGGTGAAGATTGAAATTTGAAACTAAGTTAGTTCAAATGAGGGGATTAAGTAACAGGAAAAAAAAGTCATTCATTTGGCAAAACAGAGAAGAGCTGTGAGATTTCACTTATTTTACTGAGCAATATTAGCCCATAATTTAAGATAGTGTGTGGCTCACTCAAACAGACTACCCCCGTTCTATCTTGTTGAAGAATACAATTCGTTTTCTGCTCCTCTAGGGTGATATCATTTTATATGAAGAAAAAAGTTAGCTCAGATGGCAGTTATATGTTTCGGAAGCACCTTCTAATCAGGGATTGGTGATTCATTATTAGCTTCAGCAGGCGATCCATCTGACATGTAAGGGGAAAAAATTAGCAGCTGTCACTGCATGATGAGTTAATTTCCTGATAGGCCTGACACTGAAAAGCCATTTGGAGACATGGAGATGGCTGATGAGAAAACCTGGTGCTGGTTTATAATTGGAGAGAAAGAAAGGGCAGAGAGACAGAGGGAGATGGGGGAGGGACCGAGGCTGCTCTACAAGTGGGGATGGATGTTTGTGTATTTACTAAATAGACTGCTCCACAATAACCTGCATCTCTGTGCACACACACCTGGGCGGGTAAGTGATAGGGACCAGGGCCTTTCATTTTCCCTCTGCCTGGTGTCATTATTTCCAGTCGTTGGTAATTAGTACTGCAGACGGTTTTCCGCTCGCTCCAGCCCGGGTGTACAAGCACGCGATTGGGTTATCTGGCGGTGACATTGAAACCTGACATTTTAGAGGAAAGGGGAGAAAATGACGCTACTCCTTTAATGGTTCTCGCTGCAATTTGCTTAATTGCAGCTTGAGATTTCAATCAATCATATAAAAATAAACTTATCTGAAACAAATATTGCTAAAACTTCCAAGAGCACAATTGTGAATGATGAGTGTTCGAAGAACGCTCTTGTAGAGCATGAGGAAATATGCTCTACAAAAGATGTAAGCACATGGCTCTCTGTTTACCCTTTTTAAGAATGATAAATAAAACTATGGGAAAAATAGGTGTTCAAGACCAAATGCAGTCCACTGTGGAATCTGCCTTGCGTGTGTAATTGGGACAGCAGTGCAGGGACCTTCATATGTATTAAAGAAAGCTGATAGGAAGCCCTTGACTTGGGACTAATTCCTTCAGTGGCTATGTGTGTCAGGTACTGCTTTAAAGGGATTTTTTTTTTTTTTTGCTCTTTAGGTAATGTATCTAATATGCCCAGCAAAGCTTTTCTTTTAACTAAGGGAAGAATGAATATTTAAAGGCTTTGTTTTGTTTTGTTTTTTTCTTTTTTAAGTGGTAGAATATAATGGGATTTTCCCCACCATCAGAAGAAGATAATTTTTGACCAGGAAGAGGACAAGCCAGTAACTCCGCTTGTACAAAACCAATTTTGACTTTTTCTATTAGGGTGTTCTTAAATGGTGGCCAAGGATTTGGGAGCAGTGATGGAGAAGCAAAGATCCACCACAGACTGGTAGATCCAGCACATATTGTGCAATTGAAATTGATGTGTGTGTATACACAAACCAGGATTATGTCCTGCAATATAACAGGACACCTGACCTTGTTTAAAACACATTCTTGTCTTCTGGCAGCAACACATTTGTCAAGGCTACTTTGAACAACCAGTTGTACGGCGCAGTCCTGCCCCAGAGGTCAGTGTTAACGGAGAGCCATCGGGTTCTGGGAATTTCTGATGAATAAGAATAGCAATCCCCCGGGCAGCAATAGATTAATTCTGGGATGGCTTTTCTTCCATATTCCCCAAACCTCTGATCACTCTTACTGCTTGGAATCCTCCTTTCTTACTGCTTGGAGTCCTCATTACTTACTGCAGCTTTTGCATGTGTTGATTCAGCTTCTCGGAGATTCCCGTTGCCAGTTTGTCATGTTTGGGAGTGAACCATGTGATTGTGCAGGGAGCAGAAGAATGGTTGATTAGTTAGTTGCCTCTGCTGGGATGCATCCCTTGGTATGTAAGTATCAATGAGCTTCAGGATCCATGCAATGCTCAAGAGGCAGATTTTGAAAGTAGTCCAGCTCCTTGGGAGGTCTGGTTGGATAACTTGAGTGTCACGAGGGGACATCTGGTCAGACAAAGGAGAAAAGAAGGTTTAGCAAATGCAAGGGATGGAGTCAGAACCTTTGATTCTTGGTCTGCTAGGAACCAAGCCTGTTAAGGAACTTTGAGAGCAGAAACGTAACTGAGTTATCAGGGACCAAAAGCCATGACTGTTCACACATAACAAAGCCACACACCAGAGCTGAAAGACAAGGAGCAGATATAATAGGAGGCAAAACCAAATGTTTTGCACCTACTCAGATGTCCAGAACCTACTCAGAACACAAATACAACTCCCTTCCCTTCTGTTCTCTCTCTCTTCTCCACCAATGCCCAGGGCAGACACAGGCAGCTTGGCGGTCACATTGCACTGACCCTGTGGTGCCGTGCAGGCCACAGTGTCGGGTTTGGAGTTCTGACCATCACAAGTGCTGTAAGCACTCCTAACACCTCCAGATTCCCAGGAGGGGAGACACCCACAGAGAAGATATGTCTCATCCAAATATAGAGAGTCACCAGGGGAAGGAAAGGACTTGTTTCTGTGGCAAATAAAGTCCTTGCTAGCAGATGTCGTACTCTGAGAGAGCTTCAGGACTTTCCCCCAAACCCTGCTAAGCTTCTTCTATCTGCCAATGTGTTCCTCTGTCGCTGGGTGTGTAAAACAGACTTGTGTTTTCTGCTCAGCAGATGGTGGTGATTGCTGGTGTTTGGTAGCTGTGAAATCCAGATGTCCGGCTCCAGGAGGATTTTTCCCTTGCTAGGGACATCTGGCCATCCTCTCAGCCTTACTCTTTCTTCTCCTCATTTTTGCTTGGAGTCTGTAAGCTTTGCCCATGTATTTGCAGAGCGGATAATTCAGCTAATCTATTCATGTGCCTTATTCAAGGTTAAGAAGGAAAGAGCAGAAGGAAGCCTGGGGTTGTTTGTGTTTGTACCTGAGTACCCAGATAGGGACACGTGTGTCCCAAGCCCCCTGCCTGCTCCTGCCAGGGCAGCAGAGAGACTGATGCTGCTGTGGCACATTGAACAGACATAATGGCACTGTTGGCTGGGAGCTGCTTGTTGGGGATGGCAGGGGAAGGGAAACCTAGAGAGATGCACCAGGATGGCTGTCTTGCTTTGGCTCAGAGCAGCTAGGCACCGTGTGGGGTGTTTCTGCTCAGACTCCTGCCTTAGATCCATATGCAAGCTATGATGACAAAATCCAGGGACAGCAGGTAGTGCAGATATTTAAAGCAAATGGAAGCAGAAATTTCCAGGAGCATTTCTGTTTAGTACCTTGGATCCACAAGAGAAATGCTGAGTTACTTGTGAGAGTCTTTAGATACCCTGACTTCTTTTTGTCATTATTTTCCTCAATTCCACAAGTGAATTTCTTGTTCCTGCAGGTAAAGGGTTGGCTCTGACAGCAACAGACTAGCTGTACACCTGGTCATCCTGCCAGTGGACCACTTTGCTACAGAAAGTGTATTGCTGGGCTGTGCTATGATCTGTGTGAGATCAATGATGTGGAAAAAAGCTGGCTGCCAAGAGCAGGACACAAGTCTCAGGCACCATGTCTGTTGGAGTGAGCATAGGGAAGATAATAAACTCTCTTGCTCTTGTAGCCTGTTGGTATCTAACTCCAAAATTTGATAGACTAAGTGCAAATGTGGCAGAAACTCTTACCAGTCTTCTCTTCTACCCTGTATGCCAAGTTTGTCCTCCAGTCCTCATTTGCTGTGCCTTCTACTGGAGACCTAAAATGACCCTACTCCAGTAGTGACCCCTCAAAGCCCTGCAAAGAATCAGGATCCCTTTCTTCTCCTCTATTCTTCTAAGGTGGGTTCATGACTCAGCTCCTGCTCCCTCACTGGACACTGAGCAGCAGGAGTGATGCTCCTGTCCCAGCAGCCCATCCATGCTCCACCTGCAGCACGGGAGTGACTGCACCCCAGCAATGCAGGGGATGAGCTCTGCCATGCAAGGGTGCAGGGGCTCACTTAACACAGCTCTTCAGTCATTTGTCTCAGACGTTTAGTGGGTGGCCCTGTGCCTGGTTTATTGCATGCTGTTGCAAGCCTGCTTCAGAGGCAGGATGAGTAATTTTCTATGGTCATTTCTTCTGGTACTTGTCACTCTGGTGTCTGTGTGCCTCCCAAGCCATCACAGCTTTGTCCTCCTTTAGCCCCACTAAGGTATGAGGAAACATTTCTCTTCTTTTACAGATGGAGAGCTACAGAGTACAGAGAAAGATCTTCAAACATTTGTGGGGCCTCATTTGAGCTAACACAGACATTCACTTTCTAAGGCTTAGGTAAATAGGGAGATCTCCCTGGTATGTCACCATCATAACACCTTCCTAGTGGAAGGTGCCCTTCTAGTGGAAGGTATCCCTGCCTGTGCTGGGGAGTTGGAAATATTTGATGTTTAAAGTCCCTTCCAACCCAGATATGATTCTCTGATTCCAATGGCCTTTGGTGTGGCCTGCTGTGAGTGTGTTCAGTGTACCCACGAAGCAGACACCAGGGGCTGATGTGGGCACTGGGCAGAAAGAAGCATTTCTTTGTTTTCACCGCTACACCACATCTCTTCTCCTTGGCCCCTGACTGCTCCTCTTGGCTTTGGGGGTTCCTGCTGCAGACACCTAATGGAAAATTTCCCTTTCTGCACAGGAAGCCTGGGGCCTGCGGGGCTTTTACACACACAGGCAACAATACTGCATGGGGTTTTCTATACTGTATGAGCTGGCACAGAGGGGAGAGCCAGGCTTTGAGTGCTCCTACAAGGAGATCCTTAATTCATCTGCCGGCCATGGTTACTCCCCTAACACCCTCTCCCAGCCATGCAGCAGGGAGCTGCCCCACTGGGCAAGTGGCAGCTCACAGGGCCTGTTTTGCCTGCACTCCCACAGAGATGAGCACAGGTCCCTGCAGGAATAGCTGGTGATGAGGAGTCATCTGCTTGCACAGAGCTCTGGGTGTTAATTCAGCGTGAAACCCCCAGTTCTGCTGTGCCAGACAAGGCACGTGTGGGAGATCTGGTTTCTTCATCCAAGCAGCTTTCTCAGAAAGCCCCTTTGATAATCAGGCTGAAAGATTGCTGAAGTGAAAATTAAACCACTCTAAATGCTGTTATGGAAACATACCCATCACAAGCAAAAGCTGGATTTCTGTAGTTGCCACACAATAAACAGATGAGGCTTAGCTCTGATGTCAGACCAGCTTTACCTTGTGCATGTCCTCCAACGTCTGGTTTTCCAGTTATGAACTGCAATAATTGTGATCAATCAGCCTTTATGCTCACTACCCACAGGCTGTTTATTAATGAATCTGCATTCCATCTTCATTTTTTCACAATCTCATCAAATCTGTTCCAGATCCTGTTTACATCAAATTTTGTCTGCAGCACACTTCTGTAATATCCAATTTGGAATTCCTGATTCTGCACCAGTTCCTCAGACCAGGTCCTCAGTGTACCAAAGAACAACATGTTCCTGAAAAAAAAGCAAAATGAAAACATGAGAGCTTTCAACAAAGTGCAAAGAAAAAAACATTGATTTCTAAGTGATACCATCCTTCCAGGGTATAGACAGACAATTTTTTCAAAATCTTTTCTGTATGTCTGTGTCTGTATGTGTGTCTATGTGTAAAGAACTGCTTTCCTGTAGATGCTTTAAAAATATTAGGTACTTTTCTCCTTAGCAGTATACATTTTCTGTTTGGGCACATGGGTTTTATGAATATTTGGCTTGACTTGCTAAAGACATCAATTTGACGTGTTGCCATGTGTTATAAATGCCTCAGATCAGATGCAGAATAGCGAGAAAAAGCTTTAGAATAAAAGTTTATTAAAAACACATACATAAAGTCTATTCTAAACAGAAAAAAAAAAGAAAAAAACCAAACAAGAAAAAAACAACGAATGTTCCCCTGTTGCATCAATGCCAGAACATTATGTTTGCAAATAAGAATTTAGCACTACAAAGACAATGCCCTAGATTAACTAAGATCCCATTTCACAAAACCCTATGGCAATAGTCTGCAACATCAGTCACAGGAGAAGATATAACACAGATGCATTTGTGCCCTCATGCAGCTGAACTGAAACAAAACAAAGAGTGAATTAGGCTGAATATCTTACTGTGTGCAACGTATTGTACAACAAGGCACCTTTGGGAATGTGTCACAGGGTTTGGTAAATTGAAAACAAAATAAACAGATCTATGGGAATAAATAACATCATATTAGATGTCTGCTGCATGTAGACTACATTAGCTTCCAGTCACAATCCGGCTCCAGTTTTCCCCCTAGTTTTCAGTGCCTGTGAAAAGTAGATGATCTGAAACCTCTGCAAAGAAAGGGGGGCAGGGGCAGAGGGAGGCACACCGTGCTGCCTCTCCTGCACATGCACACACCCTCACACCCTCTGGCTTTCTCTTGCTTTAACACAATTTCTGCCAGATGAGGAGAGGCCAGTGTGTCCCCCCTTGCTGTTTGGCGCACATG
Source organism: Ammospiza caudacuta (assembly GCF_027887145.1). Classification (NCBI taxonomy): domain Eukaryota; kingdom Metazoa; phylum Chordata; class Aves; order Passeriformes; family Passerellidae; genus Ammospiza; species Ammospiza caudacuta. Next base: position 96,324,570 of record NC_080593.1, on the reverse strand, counting down.
AGTCAGTTTTGCCATTTCTGGACCGAGGCACGGAGTGAAAGCATTTTCCCACACACACCGATCTCCCCTCAGTGCTCAGCTAAGATGAGAGCACAGCAAACCAGTTTACCTTCAGCCCAATGCACTCCATTGCCACAGCCAGCACCACTCCATGAGGTCCTGAGAGCCCTGCCAGAAGCACCAGCAGCTGCACAGGCTTGATGTGTCCAGGAGAAGGGACAAGAGATTCCCAGGGCCCCTGACCCTGATGTAGCCATGCCACACATGACTTCAGGGGCAGCTGTGGAGACCCAAGAGAGGCAGGTACTTTGCTGAGTCCCATCTCTAATTACAGCCAATTTTAGTTAATGTTGTGAAAACACTTTTTTAAAATTGCTTAGACATATGGGGCTAAGGTCTGCTTCCAAGTACATGGGTAAAACCCCACTGATTTCAGGGAGATTGCTTGCATGAACTGAACTTAAAAGATCGGGCCATATTTATCTCAGCGAAAGTTCAAACTAATTCATTTTCTCTCATTTTCTCTCTCTCTCTCTCCTTCTATTTTGCTTAGCTTATAGCTGAGTAAAAGGAGCACATATCTTGGAGATAGCTTTTTAAATATAAAATTCTCTTTATAACCCCAGAGCAATATGTCATTCTGCGATTACAAAAAAATGTACTCTTCCCAAAGAAAATCCTTCTGAAGCAAACATTGGCTTTATCCTGTATGAGATCTAAGCACCAGCCTTTGAATTCATGTGTATCAGAAATAGGCAAAGATCTGCAACAGAGCGAAACTGTGGTCTCCAAATTGTCATTATTCCAGTCAAAAGCCTATTTCTTCCCTTTAAGAAGCAGCAATAGGCCTTGAGATGAAGTGCAAAAAAATAACGAGGGACACAGAGAGAAAATGATATTTTTATAACATTTTAGTCTGAACATTCTCAGGAGAAGAAGTAGTTTGATGAAGAAGTTTGATGAAGAAGTTGGGGAAAATTTTAACATTCAGGTAATTGACATTCTTGTCTCTGCCCACTAAACTCCTTCTGACCTAGGGGAAGATCAGGTCTGCCTTCCCTCTCCTCAGATATGAGCTCAGGTCTGGGGGGCTTTGAGTGCCTTGCACAGCCCTGCTGGGCTCTGGCCAGCTGACATCCTTATCATTTTTATTTCTTTCCATCTTCACTTGTAAGGGGTTGTTTGAAGGATGCTGTTTTTCAGGTTTGCCCAGGGGTGTGCTTTCTCTAGGCATTCAAGGCAGCTGGTTTTTGTTATCTGACTTCAGAAATGTATTTCTCACAAGGCAGAACACAATCGAAGGTCCCTTTCTGGCCAGCCTTGGATATACTTGCTCTCTTCATACAAATTTGAGGTTTTACCCCCTCCACTCAGAAACTGAAGGGCCTGTATCTGACCTTATCTTCAGATCAATATATTCCCCTTTGGATTCCAGAATGCATTCAAGCATTTTTAATTTGATTTCTCTATTCACACAGACACAACGAGGTGAGAGAAGGATGGAGCTGACAGGTCTCATAATCAGCTCTCATCTTCTTTCGCCAGTGTGTCAAAATTGCATTTCCATAATTCCTTCCATTAGTGTTTTACCTGTTGTCTCCAAAGGCTCATGCTGGTGTGGTGAACAAGAGCTAGATTCAGGAATTAAGCTGGGACATGCTGGACCCAAGGGCTGCTGCTAAGGTCAAGGCACTTGTTCAGGGGCTTGCAGACAACTCAAGTTCTCAGTGGGGCTGGGGTTCAGCACACTGGGCTTTCACCTCAGCATTTAGACAGCCACCAGAGATGGATGGATAGGGGGTATGGAGTGTTGGGACCCCTCTGTGGGGAGGAGGAAAGCCCAACTTGTCTCATTTCTGGTCTACATGTAACGTGTTGTCAATTATTGCTTTCCATGTTCCTAATCCTGCGTCCTGCATTTTCTCTGTGTTGTGACCACATTTATGGCAGCAGCCTGCTCCTATGACTCATGGAATAGGGCATGGCATTATGGCATTACTCAGGACTTGGACTGTGTGTTTCTGCTTAACCCCTTGGTGTACTCTGCTTTGGATAGTGGGAAGGTGCTCCTGCTGTAAGGATCAGAGGTTTGCCCCAGCGAGTAGGGGACTGCTCATCCATCTCTCCTCTTATCCTGGGTCTGCCCATCCAAAGGCTGTGAGCTCATCCTGATGTAGCTTGTTTGAGGCAGCACCAGGAGTGGGGAGGAGCCCTCCCACAGCCACCACCAGTCCCCCCAGACTCTTGGGCCAGGCTCCAGCTGGGTGGTGCCTGCCCTGTGCCCCAGTGAGCTGCCCTTGGTGGCCCAAGGTGCCAGGAGCACAGGGCTGGTGGTGACAGCTGGCTGCTCGCCTTGCTGCAGTTTTGGGGACAGAGCTGTCATACTTGGCTTTTCTCCTTCCTGTGGTTAAGAAGGGTTTGAGGTCTGCAGCAAAACTGTGGGGCTGAGTGTGAAACAACTCCCAGTAAGGGGAGCTGGGGGTTTTAGCTTGTATTTTAGCTTCCTGGAGACCCAAGTGTGCGAGGGCAGGAGGGAAGGTTGTCCCAAAGGAAACCTATGCCCTGGGAGGGAATAATGCCTACCATTTATGTGGACAGCACAGCTCTAGAGCACCATTACACATGTGCAGACATCAGGCATGCAGACTTGTAACCTTCCCTGCCTGGCTCAGTGTGAGCTGCTTCCTTAGCATGTCCGTGAGAAGGGAGTGCAAATAAATCCCATGCATTTTTGCCTGCTTTGTGACTGCTGCACAGCTGAAGGGCTTTCTGGGGACCATCTCTGGAAGCTTCCTCAGCAGTGCCCTCAGGGCTGTCCTGCTGGACAGTGTGACAGAGACGTGGTCCCCAGCAGAGTGCTGTGTCTCCTGGCTCCCTGCCAAGGGTCCTGCTGTGCCGTGAGATGTGTCACTCTGTGCAGCAGTGGCGCACACAGTGGGTGACACGAGTCCCTCCACAGCCACTCTGCTCCTTTGTACCAGTCTCAGTGAGGATGGTGTAATGGGAATGGACTCGTGATCTGGAAGACATATTTAAAAAGCCTGACACCAGAAATTAAATTTCTCCTCCTTTGTCCTCAGGGACACTAATGCTGACTGTGAGCATAAAGGAAACATGGCTGGCTGCATGCTGTCCCCATCTAAAGATGAAAGCCCTAAAGTACTACCTGCAGAGAGTCAGGAGATGATGGCTTCAGAAGCACTTATGAGACTTGGAAGCATACATTCTGTTTATTTAAAGTGACCAATGTCACTTCAGAGCAAAAGTGCTACTGAGTGTTTCTGAACTAACTGAGCTAAAGCCATACCTGAAGTACCCAGCTCAGACCAACGAGGTCCGACCACCCTGGCCATCAGTCACCCTACTTTTAAAGAGATGATCATAAAAGCACTTACCCACAGGAGGGATGTTATTTGGGTTGCTCTTTGCACTTGATTTCTTATGAGCATTTGCATGTGGGCAAGACAATCTGCTCTCAAATTTCGATACTAGTGCCAAAGAATTTATTCTTCCCCGAACCGTGTGAAAGGTAAATATTCATAAAACTTCTGTTTGCAAAGGCAGCAGAGAGTATTCAAATGTGTCTGGGTAGAATGTCTTTTATTTTCCTCAGGTACAAATAAAGCACCCCCCATCCCCTAGCTCCCTCTAGCTCTCCTTTTAAATCTCTTTTTAATGTCTCACTTTTTACTGCTAATAATTTCTCTCCTTTGCTAATGATGCTAACCTTAGAGCCTGCTGCAAACTGACTTGTTTCATGTCAGTCTCTCTCTATTGCCCACTTTTGTTAAGCCACAAAGCAGGTTTCAGTCTATTCAACATCAGCTCTTTCTCTGACTGGAGTATTACCGTTGCCAATTTCAAAGGCATCTCCAAGCCCACAGTATTTCTGCACAGATACCTCTATTATTGTCTGTCATCAGGATATGCTGGGCTCCTCTCCTGCCTCTCTCCCCCCTTGCTTCCTTCCCATGTATGTGGCAAAGTCTCTCTCTGCTCTAATAGCTCTCCTGAGAGCAGGGTGAAGCAGGTCTTTACAGAGGCCTGTTAATTTTAAAGGACAAGCTTTATGTATTAACACCCCTGTGGCAGGCTGCCTCCCGTGCAGCGGGCTCTCTCCCCAGCACTTACCCAGAATTAAAGCACACAAGGACGGAGCCCACTCCCCAGCAGGAGCCTCTGGATAATGCCAGCCCTGATTCCCACTCCCTCCAGCCGCAGCGAGCGTTCCCAGGTGTCCCTAAGCAGGCTGAAGCCACTGGAGTGGGGGGCCTGGGGACACTGTGTCGACCCACAGGGTGTGGGCAGCATGGGGAGCTGACAGAGGACATCTGCTTGTTTAATAGAGGCTGTGTTGCAGACGTCCTTCCCTTCCAAAATCAATTTTCTCCCAGGTGCTGGGTTCTTTGGAGAATTATCACAGACTTATAATTACGAGTGTGGCAACATTTGCACTTTCTGGGTGACTGAGACCTTTTCAGTGGCTTGGAGTAACTGCGAGGAAAGAGGTTTCTCTCTGCAGATAAGAGATTGTGAAAACAGTAAATATTTAGCATAAATTGTGCCTTCTGGCTGGCTAATCACTTCTCAGTTCAAAAGACGCAGCCTTACCCCAGAACATGTCCATGGGGATGCAGCCCTGGCATGGGGCTCCTGCTCCCTGGTCAGACTGGGGAAATCCCTCAGAGATGCTGACCCCTGAAACTGAAACCAAACAGCTGAGACTTGTAATGGGGGACAACTTTTATCTCTTCTCTTTGAGACATCTGTCCACTACACCATCCCCCTCGACCCAAAAGAGCGAGATAAAAATTAAAAAAGGAGGAAGGAGAAGATAAACTCTGGTTGGTACAAAGGGGATTTTGCAGTTATTGCTAATGTTAGCATTTCCTTTCCCCCCCCCCCCCCCCCACCCACTCTGTTTCCTTGGCATACAGGTAAAATAACAAAATAAATCCCACAAAGGTCTTTCTGCCAGGCTGCCTTTGGAACTTTGCTTAAGTGGCCTTAAGTAAGATAATAAGCAAGGAGTGTGAAAAGAAGAGACTTTGTCTTTTCACATTAGCAGCAGCCCTGTTCAAGTGGCAGTATCTATGAAAATGCTGTTCAGCCTTTAATGAGACTACAGTGTGTTAGTGTACCAGTCTAATTAATCCCATATTTTCACACAGCATAATTACTGAGCCGGGGCTGAATTATTTGGCTACTGGAGGTGGAGCAGTGCCTGCCTGCACTGTCCTCTGTCTCTGCTCCTCACAATTTATTATGCTATACAGCAAGACACCATTGAAACCTCCTAGTATAGGACTATCTGTCATCTCTACATTATCAGTAAAATACACCACCTTCCATACTGTGCTACAAGGGCTTTAGCAAATTGCTATTTTTATGGGATATGATAAAGGAAATGCTACCTTATGTTCAAATTTTTAACTGTCTCGTGTACGGAATATACAGTTGTGCTTTGTGCACTCCAGTTCAGTGAGGCCTCATTTGCATTGCTACAGCCAGGGTGGGTGCCACCCTGCTATTTTGCTCCCAGTCAGTCCCCATCTTCCTTTTCTTTTTTCTTTCTTTCTTTCTTTCTTTCTTTCTTTCTTTCTTTCTTTCTTTCTTTCTTTCTTTCTTTCTTTCTTTCTTTCTTTCTTTCTTTCTTTCTTTCTTTCTTTCTTTCTTTCTTTCTTTCTTTCTTTCTTTCTTTCTTTCTTTCTTTCTTTCTTTCTTTCTTTCTTTCTTTTCTTTCTTTCTTTCTTTCTTTCTTTCTTTCTTTCTTTCTTTCTTTCTTTCTTTCTTTCTTTCTTTCTTTCTTTCTTTCTTTCTTTCTTTCTTTCTTTCTTTCTTTCTTTCTTTCTTTCTTTCTTTCTTTCTTTCTTTCTTTCTTTCTTTTTCTTTCTGCCACTTCCGCCACTTCCTCTTCCTTTTTATTTTTTGCTTTATTTCTTCTTCTTCCTCTTCCTCATCTTATTTTTCTCCTCTCTTCCTCTCTCTATTTTTTAATTTTTCTCTCTCTCTATTTCCACTCCATTACAAGACCTACATTTTCAGAATTTCCATCTTTACTGGCATTAGGATTTTTCATCCCTTAAAGTCCTTTCTCTCCTACCCCTCCTAGTTTGTGTTATTCCTTGAAACATATATTTTTGCACATTATTATTCACCTCTGATATATGATCTTGCCATTTTGGAACTGGTAGAGTTCCCCACCTCCTTCCTTCCCATAGGATTTGAGAGAGATTTGTGGTTTAAACATTTACTCACTTGCTAGTGTTTTTGGGACTGGTTTAATAGTATCTTTTAATGGAAGGCCAAACAGTACATTAACTATATGGAACTGGTTTAGAATTTTTCTTTTCAGGAAAAAAAAAGGAAAAAAAAACCAAAAAAGGAGAGAGTTGTACCCCGTAAATTTTAAAACCAGTCCTAACATTACATAAGGCTATTTTGTTATTGTGTATGGTTTCCATACATGCATTGTGAGATATATGGATGTATATACCCAGGCAAAGTGAGATCTCAAAATAAAGAAAACCACATGCTTAATAGCACAAGCGGGAAAATTACTTCTCCAAGTTTTTAACCAAATAATGGCCCTGAGACTTGAGTCCTCTTCTGGGCAATCTTAAATATAACATATTCAAGGAGCAGTAAAGTGAATTTCACTGCACCTTTGCTGATACAGCAATTGAATATTGGATCTGACACTCCAAAGCTCTTCCATATGTGCGCACGGCAACCCAAACAGCCTGCACTGCCCCCAAGATTAGTGATACCATGCAGAGCTTTTTATCAATCATTTTGGGGCAGCTGAAAGTAGCCCAAGCTCAAGGGTTAAGCAAGGTTAAATTTTTAAAAAATATATCTTGCAGCCTTTGCAGGCCCTGCCAGGCCAGGGGGCAGCACGGCTTCTGCAGGGGCTGATCTTTGGCGGCTGATTTGTCTTCACTGCCGCACGGGCTATCCTGATAGAAGTTTCTGGGGGACTCGGGGTGCTCTTAACAGGGCTGTGAAGGGAAAATTAGAAGTGAATAAACAAGGAATAGGTCTTTGAGAAAGCCTGACCTGCCTGCACTGCCTTTTTGACACCTGCAGACCGAGGGCAAGGGCTACAGGAGCATCCGTGTGTCCATGTGGGGCCTGGCTGGGTGCTGTGTGGAGCTACAGATCATTGCAGCCACAGCTCACTGTCAAGCCACTTGATTCAGAAATAAGGAAAATACTCCTTTAACATTAACATTAGTCTGGATCTGATGCTAGAAGTCTGGACAGAGGTTATGCAGGTTAAACCTGAGAGAACTCATGGATGTCTCATTTTTCAAAAATGAAACAGTCAAATAACTTGAAGGTGTCTCACTCTGTCAGCTCTTCCATATGGCACCCAAAATTACCAGCTAATTTTTGAAATCCCTTCTGCACATGGTCTGTAAATTATCAGTTCTTCTGTGTATATATACCATGAAGTTTTTCCCTGTCCTTGCATGTCTGGCTTTTGCAGTAAGGCTGCTTCCCCATCACTTGTCATCATCTGTCAAAATGTCCTGTCCTGTGAGCTGTCTCTTCTTGAGATATTCAGAGATCTCCTTACTTCCACTTTCCTTCTCACTTCCATCTTTCTCTTGCTGCTGCTTAGGCTCCTTAGGCTCAGCTTTCAGCTTTCATCCACCACCTACCATTTTTGGCTCTCTTTTGCCTGTTTAGAGCCTGTGCACCCACCCACCCACATGCTAAGAAGGGTCTGCTACATTCTTTTTTGTGGCTTCTTAAAAAGTAAATCCTGATTTGTTGTGTGTCAGTGGATGCCTTTAAACCTGAGCACATAGCTGTGTTGGGTGACAGAGGTACTCAGTTCTGTTCCCCAGCTCACAGGAAAGGCTTTTAGGGTGTGGCATTTCCAAACCATGAGGAGTGCTGGTTGCCAAAGCAAACCATGCCAGGTCATTAAACTGCTCTGCTAGGGTCAGGTGTGGGCTCTAAGCTGAGCTGGGAAGGGGACACACATTTTTCAGCAGTTTCTCCATGCCCAGTACCAGGCATGCAGGATGTGCATTTTCCAGGTGACTCTTCCTAGTGGCCTCCCCACCGCTGCCAGCTCTGTGAGATCACAAAGAGCATTCCTGCTCAAAGTGGTCACTTTGCTACTTTATTTTTTTGTCCTTTTGTAGTGTTTTCTTCTTCTGTTTGCAGTCTTGCTCCACTCATGAGGCTGACTGCTGAGCCTTGGGCTCCAACACAGACACTGGCATTTACAGCCATGGAACTCACATGAAACCAAGCACCAGATGCAGCTGCATAAACTGGAGATGTAAAAATCATTCTGCTGGTGCTTGAGCCTTCTTCCACCTGATTAGGGTGCCCTGATTAGCTGCTGGTGTCAGTGCTGCCTGGGTGACAGGAAAGCTGCCACTGCCTGCACCAAGGCTGACAGTGAAGATCCATGGTGTGGTGGTGTATTTGTGATGAGGACTCCTCTGAACAGTTCCTGGGGAGCACCTGGTAAACAGCAGAACTGTCACAGCCCATTCCTGAACCTTATATATCATCTTTCAACTCGAGGCTGAGGTACGCAAGCTAACAGGATTCAGCCCTTATTTTGGACATTTTTGTGCTTCTAAGGCCCTAAAAGGGCTATTGCAGCATTCCTTGGCTGTGGTTTTGACCCCTTAAATGAATAACCATATAGCAAAGCAGATGCCAACCTTAAACACAACTCTTTCAAAATTGCATTTCAAAAAACAGGTTTCTATTGTGGTTTTCCATGCCACGTTGACCCTCTGTACTTGAGCACCTCTGCAAGTTACCCAGTGTTCAAGAACTTTGAAAGAAACAGCTGGGATTTAATATTAGGTGCACCAACTTCCTATGACATGTTCAACCTTTAAAAAAATGAATGATTTCTTTAAAAGGTTGGATGTTTCATGCTAGGATCAGAACAAGCGACTTGGGGTGGGGAAAAAATCAAAAAAGCGCCACAAATAGAGAAATGAGGAAAAAACACCCAGGTGTGTGCTAAAATGGTGTGGAGAAAATTAATACTGCACGGATTGGTATAAATAAGACATTACATGACCCCTTCTGCCAGTGGGGGATCTCTGGATGTGACAGACAAGTAAGGGTCTTAATGAATAGCCTTTTCCTAAATTCTTTGCTGTGGGCTCAGCATAAACCTTTACATAAAAGTGGGAGCCTGTGAACAGTAGGAATTATTTATATTAAATGTGCTTCTCAGCAAAACATGGCAAAATTCCTATTCCCAACTGGAAGAAAATCATATTTCATGGCTGTAATACCATTAAGCAGGATAGAGAGATTGGCAGTGGGGAATAGGGGTGGGAGGGAGGCCCACTAGCAGAAGGAAGGGGGTTTTTGCCAGCTAGGGCATGGGGCCCTGCTGAATGCCTCCCCAAGTTGGGAGTCGTGTTGGCTGTCATGTGGCAGAGAGGAGTGAGGGGGAGAGCCAGAGGGAAGAATTTCCATGATGGGCTTTGCACATTGGAAAAAAACACTGAACTTTGTAGGGATGAACACAGCAGGGTCTACAGAGACCATTTTCAAAGGCTATAACCTTTTAATGGAGGATGGGATTACTGCTAAAACCACCAGATTACATCTTACAGTCATTGCCAAAAGGTTAAAGCACCAGATCAGGCCGTGGCCTGACATGGGTGACCAGGGGCTGCTGAACACTGCACAGGAGAGGCACCTTCATAATGTGGGGAAACATGGAGTGGGAAGGAGCAAGTATTGCTCAGTCACTTGCAGTAACCAGGCTGCAGAGCAGGGTAGCAGGCGACTAGGGACTCTCAGATGGGGCCAGAAAAATAACGTCAGCAAGATCTGTTGGTAGAAAGCATCTGGAGAAGATGTAAAGACAATGCTACTGGTCTAAGAAAACGACCACAGGCTACAAGACTCCAGGAGGGAATATCCCAGCTCTGAGGACCACTTTGGGTTTCATTTCTTGATGAATTAAATAGTGCTTCTGCAGGGTTGGGATGCGCACCTAGGTACTTGTGTGTGTGTGTGTGTGTGTTTATGAATTAACTGGATGGCTGCTCAGGAATAAAACCAGCGCTGATGTCAACCAAATGGTTTTAAAATCCCAATAGCGCTGCATGGTGGACTATTAAATCCTATGGCCCCTCTTTTTTCCCTGAAGAGGCTGGGTGGATGCATGGGCTGGGAAGCTCCCAGGTCTCTGTGCATCACAGGGAGGAGAGGTCGGTATTTCCTTGGTGCTCAGTTCAGAGAAAGACACGGAGGTGAGTGAAGATTTACAACCTGGCTGGAACACCATCAATCAGTCAATCAAGTGAACCAGCCAAGGCCTTCTCTCATTTACCTGGGATGAAGCAGGGCTCATACTCCTCGTGGCGATGCTCACGCTGCCGTGGTGAGAGAGCATCCCTGTGCAAGGCCAGGCTCTCACTGGGGAAACGGCAGTGCAGGCAGAGCAGGGCTCCATCAAAGGCACTGTGCCTCTGGAGGGATTGCCCCAGGGTTTGGGAGCTGCTGTCGATCAGGCTGGCTCCAGGCTGGCAGCGAGGTTACGCAGACAGCACAGCCGTGAGCGCAGCCCGTGCAGATCCTTCCCGACATACCCTCTGCCACTGGAGATGGAGCAGAATATGCAGTGCAATGGGTACATCTCTGCAGAGGTGTTTTGTTCAAAGCAGGCAAATTGACAGGCTTCCCTCATAAAACAGTAATGCAGCTTATACATAAAAAAAAGATCATAAAAATTCAGTTTTCTCCCAAGTAAGATAATTCTGACATTACTTAAAATACTTCAGACTTGTCAGTAAAATTTCAATGTCATTAAAATTAACTGGCATATTTTAAGATTGACTTTCTTGCTTGCTTTCAACTCCCAGTCAGCCTGACATGGGGAGGGCACTTGCTATTCTTATCTTTTACACACTTGTATTTCTTGGCCTTTAACAGCTTCTTCTGTGGCGCACACTGCTCTGTCTGCCAGGGATAAGGGGTGTCACTACTTGCTGCTAATCCATTATGGCAAGTTGTCTAATTACCAGTGGTGTGGCAGTAAATAAAATGCGGGTTTCACTTCTGGCCTGCTCCTTATCCCTCATCTGAGAAGTGGGCAAATGTTGTATCACCCCAATTATTGCTCCATTTACCTGCATGTTCCCTTGACTATGGCACTGCTAATTACTTACTTTGTTAGGAGGAAGAAATATTGGGTATTTATTTCATTTGCTGTGATGATAAGAAATACAACTCCTATTATTTGTCCCCTGACTAGAAAATTCCCTTTGCAGCAATCCTTCTAGCCTGCGTGCATAAATAAAACCACATTTTACTCCTGCATAGCTTCAGTACCTGAAAAGAGGTCATATTTTGATCAGGAAAATGTTCTTGTCTCCTTTCTCTAGTATGGGAAAGGCAACTTGGAGAGGTTTGTGAAGTGGAACTGGATGCTGCGCAGGATCAAATGGTTTATTACTGAATAATTATTATTATGCAGAATGAAACCACATTGGAGAGCAAGAAAACATTGCTCTCCAGCAAAAGAAGGATCCTTCCAGAGGTGCGTGGCTTTTGATGAGGAATCAGAAATTGGAAGCAGTCTCAATTTGGGTGTGAATGGGACTAGATGTGTTTTTCATTTGAGACATTTTCAGCAGTTGATCCTAGTCCCCTTGGCTGCTGCCATCTCTTCACTTGGACTCCAGTGTTGTGAGATCATCCTTAGGAAAAATGCTGACTAGCACTTGGCAAAACATGTGAATTATTACTATATTAAAAGGTGAACCAACAGAGAGAATAAGTAGGTGTAACCCCTGAAACAAGTAGATCAGCCCAGGTGAGGCAGCTGAGTGCTTCCAGACAGCACCAGGCAGGCAGGGTGGAGAAAGGTGGTGTCTAATGAAAGCAAACCCAGAAAGAGGCCAAAACCTAGAAGGAGACCAAAACTTAGAAGGAGACCAAAACCTAGAAGGAGACCAAACCCTGACTGGCACTCTGGTACTTTCTCCACTCTATTGACCATCCAATCACTTTACCCAACATATAACGCTTAATTTGCTGCCCAAAACAGTTATATTTCACCAGCATCTCCCTTTTTAGAATTGTTGAGGGGTGGTGAAGAACTCTTTAGAGATTTAGAGTCTAGGCCACAGAACACATAGGGATTTCCTTTTCTTGCTTACTTTCTTTGGGCTTTTCTTCAGGTATCAGTTTCCTCTGGTTTGTAGCCCCGTTAGTCCTGCTAGGACTGTCCACAGCAAATGATCAGTGGCTAAAAAAGAGGTAAAATTAATGGAGGAGAAGGTGCAAGTTATTTAAAAATACCTATATACTTACCCACATGCACACATAGTATAATGTATATTTTCCAGCAAAATGTCCTTCAGATTTGTTACACGCTTCAATCAGCACATCATTGCACCATTAGCCTTGGTTTCCCTTAGTTTGCAGCTTGCCTTTGGGTTGCAAGGTGCCAACATCTGAAACAGAAATTTGGACCAGCACATCATTGGGATTTCCTTTCTGAATTTCACTTCTGACAACACAAGAAATAAAAAATAAAGGGCTACAGCTGGCTGAAATGAATGTCATATGCAGTCTCCCTTCTTAAAATATTCAAAATGTTCATACCTCAAGGTCGTTATTTAAATGTTCATTTTAGCCTTCTGCATCACCTTTAAACAAAGTGCTGGCCTAACACTGCTGCCTCATTTAGACTAGAGAATAATCAAAAATTCCTTGTATTTCCTGGCACTGGGAGGGAGGGTCTTTCATCCAAATTCTGAAAACTAAGATAGCCTTGCCTTAGGACCACTAATTTCCAGGTGAAAGAAACATACTTTGAATACGGCTACCAAAGAAAGCAGGATTATTTTGAATGGTTTTGGTACAGAAGCAAAGCTTCAATTTCTTCTCAAAGCTCTTTGAGGGTGGAGGGGGATTTGCAGCTGGAGTGTTGAGTTGCATTTGCCTTCAAGGTCTTGGTGCTGAAGTCCCCTGCATCTTGTTCAGCGGGAGGAGGAGGCTGTGGTGCAGCTCCCTGGTGGTGCTCTGTGCTGTGGCAGAGAGGGATGAGCAGAGGGGACTGGAGGCAGAAAAGTACTGCACTGAGAGAAGTCCTGGATCTGGGAAAGCTGACAGGACACATCAGAGCGATCTGGAAGAAGAAAAACAAAACAGCGTCAGGGAAAGAGAGATCCTAAAAGAGTGTCTCGAAAACATACTCAAAAAATTCAAACAAAGGAAAATAAGGAGAAAGCAGAAGCTCCCTCCTTCTCCTCTGTGCGAAATGCCCTGTCTGCAAACATGACTGACATCACTGGGGAAGAATGTAAACTTTGATTTAAAAAAAAATACCGCTTGCTGCTGCTCCTCTTTGGCAGCACATCTCATTTCTTTAGAGTATTTTTATCTGATTACGTATGTATATGCACATATATAAATATTTTGTTAAAAGCAGAAGGAGGCTTCTCTCTTTCTTCCCTGCACTTGCAACAGTGGCTGTGCAATACCCAAAGGGGGCTTCTCCTGAGAACTTCCAGAGGAGGAGGAGAGCAAAATGAATTTTATAAAACAGTAGTAATAACGATACAAATAACAAATAAGCTGAGTAAGAAATGAAGGACTAATTCGAGTTGCGTCCTTTAAACCAGTAATAAATGACCCAGCAGTGGGGAAAGCAGGTTGGTAAATTAAAACTAATGTTGGAGGTGTGTGCACCCCCAAACGTCCCCCCTATTACTCCACCCCAGCCACAAAGATCTGTGCTGGGGGCTCGGGTGTCTTCCCTCCTTCCCTTCAATCTACCTAGCCAGAGCCCTCTCCCTGCCTGACAGCTACTGCAAGCCCAAACTGACAGCTCTTCAAAATCCGCTGAAGAAACCCAGCATTAATTAAGTCATTGCTGGACTGTAATTTCCTTGAGAAGTAAAAAATTCTCACACAAGAAAAGGTTACAGAGACCTTTTCTGTGTCAAAATTACCATGCTGCATGAATATTAATGCTCTTAATGAAGACAACCTTTGCTTCATCAGGAAGGTTCTGGAGCAGGTGCCAAGCCTGAAGTCTCACTCTGTGGATTTTCTACTCTATGAAAGTCAGCACAATGCAATTTTTCCATTAAAATCAACATTTCCCACATGATCGCGGATTTTTTTTCCTTCTTTACAGATAGGCGGAAAGAAGGGGGAAAAAATCCCTCTGCTTTGAAATCAAACATTTAAAGGTTTCATTCAACACATTAATCAGTGCTGAGAGAGAGGAGAGGAGGAGGAGGAGGAGCAGGAGGAGGAGGAGGAGGGGGGGGGGGCGTGGAGGGGGGAATCTGCCTTATTTATACAGATCCTGCACACGTTTCCATAGATCACAGCCGTGTCCATGTCGTGGGCTGCCCCGGGGTGCTGCCAGGCATGTCCTCTCCAGAAAGGCTCCATGGGCCCACAGAGGGATACCAGGATGGGGGTTTGGGAAATGGCTGGGCTGGTCACCCTGCCTGGGACATGAGCCTTCAGGCACTCACACCCCAGAGACCTGGGAAGGGCATCAGGAGGTTTGGCCATCTGAGCGGGCATGGACAAGGCGGGTATCCCAAAAAAATGGGGGGCTGAAAAAGGGGGCGTCCCCCCTAGAGAGCAAGGGAGGCAGTCCAGATGCTTGGCCACAGATAGCAAATATATGCATCAGCATCAAACAGTGGAGAAAAAGACTATTTCTTGGCTCTTTCTAAAGGAAGAGAGGGATTTTGATAGCACTGCACCGGAGAAATTGCACTGCCTTGTGCGGTACTCTTTTACCAGCATTTAGCCTCAAACAAGGAAGGGAAAGAAATCATAAAGAAAAGTGTGGAGAAACACAGAGGACAGGATAGATGCTGCAGCTCAAGATTGGAAAGAAAAGCAGGTAAAAGCCACCTCTTTCTCCTCCTTCAAAAGGAGAAACAATATGAAAACTGTCCATTAATTATATCTTCTACTTCTACTTATTAGGCATTCATGATCTAATAATGGCTGTGGCTAACTTATAAAAAAAATCTGATTATTTTCTGTTGGGGCATGCAATGCCCTGTATATATTAAAAAGGTAAGCAATGATATATATTTATGGGTACTGATGTAATAGCTATTAGATTTATAATACAGAGAAGAAACATAATTTTATTAGAAAGAGCAATAGTTCACAATCCTATTATTGTTTATTGCTGACGTCAGTGCTGAACTATAATAAGAATCATGTAACAACTGGAAATAATCATAAAAATGCCGTTTAGATTTGCAAGAAAGTGGATCCTCTAAAACAAAAGTAGGGATTTGCTACCTGGCAGCAGCCACTTGGGTTGCTGAAGCCGCAGAGATGCACCTCCAGGTTTTGCCCCCATGGTCCAAAGGCAAGCTTCTTCTTGACCTCAAATGCGCCGTCAGCCTCACTTCAAACACCTGAGCAAGGCCTGGAGGGCTGCCCAAGGTGTTCCCATGGGTGCTTTGTGCAGCATGGCCCTGTGGAACCATGTGGGATCACTGTGTCCTCCCTGAGACTGCAGGGACACCTGGCACAGTGGCCTCCTCTGATCAGCGTCCAACTGTGAGCAACACACAGGCACCAAACTATCCTTTGGATGCCTGGGCAATAGCCTTGATAATATGAGTTTATGAAACCTCACATCCTAAACATCAGGGAAGGACTTGAACTACCACTTGGCACTTTCTATGTTTTATATGAGTATATGCATATATACTTAGACTCTAAATCTTTCATTATAGTTGCCCTAAAAATTTGTTTTCAGGATGTATCTGGAGCTGTCAGCCTTGCTGGTTCTCTACTTCTCTCTATTACTTTCTTTTTTCTCTTCTTTCTAGCAGGTTCTTTTTTTCCTTTAGAGCAGTGTTTGCTGACCTTCAGGCTCCAAAATTAACTCATTCTCCCAACATCTGTGAATTATTAATGAGGGTGTTTCAGAAAGTTCCTTAGCCACTCGCTTTAAAACTTCAGAGTACAAATTAATAGAGCTGTTTTTGGGAAAGCTTAATTTTAGCAGGTGCTGCCTCAGATCTTCCTTTGTTGCAGAGATAAACTTTCTGCTCCTGCAGAAACGTCAGACGGGATAGATACACCCTCCAGCTTCATTGCAAATTCAGAACAAATGTGTCTAGTCAACACTTCTGATCTTCCTTTGTTAAACCCTGCAATGCTGTGAGCTGTCTCTAGCAATGGTCCCACAACTGTTCACAGGTTTTTTTGCTCTTTTTATAGTGTTCTTTTATTATCCATCATTCCACTGGCCACTGATTCTTCATTGATTTCTTTTGACTCTCTCCGTGTGTGTGTGTGTGTGTGTGTGTGTGTGTGTGTGTCTAGGAAGAGAATACATAACAATGTAAGAATATAGACTAGAGGGGTACTGTGTCTGGAGGAGGTAAAGGTGCTGGTTGGGAGGGCTCTCAGTGGTAGAGGAAGAGGCTGAGGTGCTTTGTAGCTGGAGGGACAGCAGGCCCTGCTGAGAAGGTGGTGCAGGAGGTAACAGGCAAGCCTAGTGAGGGAGAACAATGCTCCTGAGCCCATTTTCCTGATCCTGGTGGGATTCAAGTCAGAGACACTGTCAGGATGTCCTCTGTTGCCATATGCTAGGTCAAAAACTCTGGCCCTCCAGTGAGCCTTGCTTCTTACACCCTTACCCCCTCTCTCCTGATGCTTACAAGCCCTCTTCTGCCTAAACCATTTCCTCCTGCTCAGGACCTGATGCTCCCTGGCCCTGCCAAATTTCCCCACCCAAAACCCCTCACATTTTCACCTACTGCCCGCCATCATTGTCCCTTTTCTTTTCCTAGACAGCTGAATACCTGGTCTGATCACAAGTCTATGGAAAGAGATACCTTCCAGTTTTACTTCAATATATTAATGGGCTCAGCCACAGTCAAGGTAAGATCAAAGTAGGACAGGCAGTCAGCAAGTGACACAACCTCAGAAATCTGATTCCATGAGCAGAACCTGCGCTAAAGCTTCAGCTGTGGTGCCTCGATATGAAGGTGTTAGAAAGAAAGAAAGGTTTGCAAATGTTGATGTAGCCAAAATCACACTGAAACAGAACAGGAATAGGAATAGAATATTTGGTTCCTTTACTCCAATAAATTATCTGCATTAAAATAACAAAAATAGATAATCACATATATTAGTGGAATTTCATATTTCCACAGAACTAGGTGATACTGTGTCCTGTAATGATACAAATATTCTTATTGGACATGATATCACACTTAAAACTCTAAATTTTTAAAGGTTTTTCAGTTACTTTATAGCAGCAGAATGTCTTCAGAATGAACTAGATTTGCTATTCCATCTGAAGAACAAAGAGAAAAATTTATAGAAGATCAAACAAATAAAAATACATTGAGAAAGACAGTAAGTGATGTCAACGCACTAAGAAATTAAAAACTTTGCATTAGTGTCTGAGCTTTTTTGTTGGTACCCAGGTATTATAAATAATAAACTAAACCGAAATTGTACATATTATAAAGATGCATTTTTCTGTAGGGGTTCTGGTGACATGTACAAACCACGCGAGCTTTACTCCCGTGGCTTATCCATGTCACTAATCCCCCTCTATAAAAGTAAAGAAAGGGAGGGGTAAAAAAAAAAGGTGCAATGGGGAGGGGTGAAACTTGCATGGAACCAATTCTGTCTTTTGCCTACATTTGTTTCCACATTACCTGACAAGCCTTGCCCATGTCTGTGCCAGAGTCTGCCTTGGGATAAATGAACTTCTGCCGCAGAGAAATTAATCTTGTGAAAAATGCTTGTTTTGGGTCATTGGAACTATTTGAGAAATATTTTGCTGAAAAATAGAGGGGAAGCTCAACCCAAGTGGAAAACCTGAGGTGAAGTTTACTTGTAACTGATAAAGAATTATAATCTCTATTTTGTCTGTGGCAATTTTTTTTTCCTTAAGACTGCTTGTAATCAGCTCAGTTCAGTCTTAAATGCTGCTTCCTTTCTTTTCACAAGTAATTCCACAAGGAAGGAAAAAACACCAACAGAATTCATCATGATCTAATCGTGATAAAATCCATATGCCTTTAAATATAACTTTCAAATTAGCCTGTGGCTGAAAAATTATTGTGAGATGATTTCTGTTAGGTTTATTTGAGGTAGATCTGAACACAAAGGAGCTATGGCTTTTTTCAGGGAAGGCTGGCGTCTGCATCTGTTGCCATCACTGTCCCCTGGCTCAAGCACTTCCTGGCTTTGGGATGTTCAACAATGACTCTGAAATGCATCCCCCAGATCTATATGCTGATGTCTCCTGAAGTTTTGATCTGGAGAAATGGGAGTTGAAGAGACTTAACATCCGCTGCGCACCTTGTAGTAGGGCATTTTACCTTTTGCTTTGAAACAGATGGGAGTTTTGTTCATGGGGAATCTTTGGGGATGCTGAACCCAGTGGTCCTGCCTCCCAAATGGTGACAATCCTGCCAGGATCACTGCAGGAGACTCACCCCCTCTCCCCCGCCATGCCTGATACCTTGATCCCAGAGAGCTGGAATGGTGAATCTCCCTTTTGGCTCTTGCTGGCCTCTTAGAAAATCCCTGGCTTAATCAGAAGGCTTGTTTATGGTACAGCTCCTTGTCTCACAAGTACTACAGATGCCACTTCGCTGCACCTAAACTGCTTACGAGACAGCACTCTTATCTAATAAGACATAGCACAGCCATACATATTTATTTATATTTGAACTCTTGCCCTCTGTGCTATACTGCAGGTCATGCATCTGCTCCAACACCACCTTATTAATTTTCTACTACTCTTCTCCATGGTGGCAACAGTGTTTCAAAGCCTGAAAGGAATATTTTCCCTTTTTCTCACTTTGATCTGTCTCTTTAACTCTTTAGCTGCTGAAAGGAGGGAGTCTGGGCTCCCCGAGCACGGTATCGCAGCACTCCTTGTTGGGAATCGGGACACAGCCAGGCTCTCCAGACAATGTCACTTCTCCACCTGTGTAATACATTACTGTTCTCTTTTGTACCTTGCTAATTAGAAAGCAGGAAAGAAAAAATATATTTATATATAAAAGAGCTCCCATCTGACAGACTCAAATTACAAAAGTATTCTGATATAAATTATTTAATCAGTGGGGGAAAAAAAGAAAGTCACAGTACTAACTATCATTTCTAGACAGAGTATTAACAACCATTTCTTTCATTGGCTTCTGGTGTCTTATTTTGCGCACCCATCACCAATAAGAAGCTCTTGCATGATGTTTACCATAAAATATGACTTTCATCTCTTTGTCTTTGCATTCACTTGCTTCATTTACCTTCCTAATGTATAAAAAGTTTTTAATTTGCCTCCCTCCCTTCCTCTTCTGTCACTAGCACTCTTGAAAACTTCTGGAAGAAAAAAGTAAAGACTTTAATTCATATATGGGACCCCATTCTGCCAGCCAGATCTGCCAGTCTTTGAAATACATTCCATGAACAAGGGGTTGTTTGAAGGTGTGATCGCAGCTTTATGGCAAGGTTGCAAGCTGGAGGTAGGAACCCATTCTGACAAATGTGCTGTTCTCCAAGTATGAAGCTCTGTCTGTCTGGATGGGCACAGGGAGGCCACAGGCTCTCTCAGGGCAGCTGTCCCCAGCAGCAGAGGGAAAGGTGCTCAGGGCCTGAGCTCCTCCTGGGCTCCTCCTGGGGCAGAAGTGCCCACACTGGGGGCTCAGTGCCCTCCTTTGCAGGGATGACATTTGGTGCCCTGAGGCTGTGCCTGCCCCCAAGGGCACATGTCCAGGGGTCAGGCCAGATGTGCCCAGTCACTGCTTCAGCCAGTGACCAGAGCTAGGCTGTCAGCCTGATGTTTGCCTCAAGGTGGGCTCATGTCCACAGCCTGTGGATGGCAGCCTGGGGAGCCAGGTCATTTTTCCTTTCACTCTCTATAAGTCAAGCTTGGAAGTTTAATAAGCCCCACTATTGGCAACTCCCATCAAAGGGAGAGGAAATGATCTGATTCCATTGATATCAGAAGGCTAATTAATTACTTTATTATAATATATTATTCTATATTATGCTACATCTAAACTGAATCTGCCCAAGCACTCAACTCAACTCAAGTGCACAGAATCTCGTGAATGTCAGCTGACAGTCCTGGCACCCATGTGGATTCAATTGGTCAATGAATCAAAACACTCACAGCAGAATCCAATTAAGCAAATTCTTTCAGATAAATAATCTTCCTCAATGCATTCTACTTGTTCCAAAATACAGGAGCAGTAAATGGGATAAGAATTGTTTTTTCTTTCTCTGAGGTCCAGAGAATGTGAATCTCAGAAATATCCTTGGGAAGTTGTGCCTTGCTTTTCTCTGTGAAGAGAAATGTGGCCACGCCCCATCATCAGGAGGGCTTGCATGGCACAGCTTTCACAAAACTGCCATTGGTATTGCCATGAGGCTGAGTCTACCCAAAAGGTGGACAGCAGCTCTTCAAACTATAAGGAGACCTAGACTCCTTCCAAAAGCCAAGAGCTGTCCAAGGACATTGCACAAGAGTTTCCTTGGGCTTATGTGCTGCTGTGAGGCCAACAAAGATGTGTTACACAAAACAATGGGCAAATTCCTGCAACCTCCCATAGGCTGCTGGCAGACTACAGAGCAAGTTTTCTTATCTAAGAACCTGAGACAGTGAGTGGAAAGTATTTTAAAAGAAATGGCAGCATGCACCAAAACCTGTGTTCATGGATCAATTGTGCCAAATCTGGAGGCTGTGCTGGGATGGGTAACCCTAAGGGCTCTGCCTTGAGTCAATGCCTGTGTCTGATAAGAGTAGAAATATATTGTTTTCTGGTCACTGTGGTGGGTGAATACATTTTGTTGGCCTGCTGAGAATATATGTAATAAAAATCAGGCAGTAAATTGCTTTTTCTTTTACAGTTACTGTCACTACTCTCTCTCTCTCTCTCCCTCTCTCCCTCTATATATTATTATATTGCAGGCTTGAAATTCATATCCTGTTGTTGGATAAACAGCTGAAGCTATTGAGATTTTCGTGGAAATCTTCCACTTTTCTTCCTATGACCTGCAAGTGGGCTAGGAGTGGGTTTCAAAGTGTTACCTGGAAAAAAATAATACCAAGAATAAATTAATAAGGCAGGAGGCACCTGTGTCCCAGTGCTCTCTGGGCACGTGAGTACTGTGACATGGCAGGGCTGCTCCCTCTGAAGCTGGGGCAATGCTGGTGCCCACTGACCCAGTGGCAGAGTACAGCCCAAGTAAGACCAATGGTTCACACCTGCCCAGCTCTTCGGGGCTGCTTTTTTCATCCAGTTGTACCCCCAGCACCATGAGGGAGTATGTGGAGCCCTGGGCCTTCCCTACATCCCCTGGAGCATTGTTTGCCTCACTAAATCTGGCCCATCAGGCCCATCCCTGCAGTGCCAATGGGAAGGTGATAGTCCCTAGCAAGTGACATAGGCTCTGCATTCGATTGCTCTTGCAGGGGGAAAAAGGTCCAGGTGTTTTTTCTACAGCAGAGATGCTGCTAACAGCATCCTTCTGCTCCTCTGCTCTCTCTCTCTCTTCCTCACTACCACCAGATGCTGGAGTATGAAATAAAGCTCCTTTTTCTGACATAATACATTAAGATCTTGAAAGTTTATGCCAGGCATAGTAAAATGAAAACCTCTTGGCACAACAGAGGTGAAGTGTTGCCTGTTGGTGAGCAGGAAGGGAAGTTTCTGCTCACATTGCCTGATACAATGCACAACGGCAACTGGGGCTGCCTGCAACTCCTGCCCTCCCTATTACTCCCTCCCACCCTTCCTCCTGCCTCATGGAGACAAAGTCCTATGTTCAGAGGCAGTCAAGGCTCAGGATTTAAGAGAGGTGATTGTTTTCCACCTTACCATGCTGCTGTGGTGATGCTGCCTTACCTTCAGCACACATCAGGGGAATCTGTCTCCCCAAAGGTGATGCAAGCTGCTCTCTGGACCAAAGCAGCCTCTGCTCATTCAGGGAGGATGGGGAAAAGAAAGGGATGCCTCTTTTATGGCTGTGCAGTGAAAATATCAGAAGCAAAGAGCTACAAGCCCTGGGTTACCCAGGATGGGGTGGGAGAAGCCACGTTCTGTGGTGGGAATTGCTACTTGCAGCTTTCAACCACATAAGTGACATCAGGTTGCCAAGGCTGCCAGCAAAGGCAGCAAATGTGGCTTCTGGGAAAGAGAGACAACTGCAACAAAATCCTGGAAGGATCTCAGGCTGGCTGGTGGAGGAAAGTTCAGCCTTCATCCACACACAGTTGTTTGCTGCTTCTTCATTTTTGTGTACAAACACATGTAGTGCCAGCTGCCTGTGTGGGAGTTTTATTGTCTTGCTTGAAAGGTGCAAACTGAGAAGTCAGGGCAATTTTAAACACTGTTTTTTAAATGAGGGAGGCTTTAATCTGCTCTAGATATACTAAATATTTGATTTAGCAGAAGATTGGACAAATATCAAAAACCCCACATTTTATTCTTTGAATTGCATTTTACCAAGGAGAAGGTGCGGCCACCTGACACTAACAGCTGGAAAGAGTGTATCCCAAGCACATTAAAAATGTAGGAGCAAGAGGGGTTTTTTCCTTAAGAAAACTTTCAACACGTCTACACAAGTGCAGGATGAGAAACCTCCCTTTGTCAGATGCCTAATTGACTGGGTGAGTGTTGAGATGAACATTCCCTTGGAAAAAAAAATGAGAAAACAAGTCCAAAAGTTCTATGAAAATAGAGCATCCAGAAGCAAAAAGAGATGAAGCCCCTGATTCATAAAAGGGTATGTCATGTGCTTGTCTTCTCACTGTGCCCATACCAAAGTACTGCTTTGGAATATTCTGATCTCCAGGATAAGAGTGGATTTTGGCCTGGCCCACTCTGGCTGCTCTTAAATTGGAACTTGTACTGATTGAGTTAAACCAATGGACACTTACTGTGCTGAAGAATGATGTGCTTTGGTCCAGCCTGACACTGGTGCTAATTAATTTAGAGTAAACAGAAATAAAAATGGTACAAAGTACAGTAAAAGTATCCAGCTTGCAGTGATTTAATGAATTCAGTTCACACTCAGATAAAACCAGTGCAACTTAGCACACAGATAAACACCAAGAGAAACTGATTAAATGTCCAAACAAAGACATGAAAGCATGAAATCAGCTGGACAGTAAAGAGGGTCAGTTTTAAAACAGATTGTATTGTCCAAGCAGAAATACTTTCTTTTCTTTCTTTTTTGTTTCCCCATTGATTTTGTATTGTTTTGGCTTGGTTTTGATGTGGTGCTGCTCAGTGTTTCCACCTCAACCTCTCCACTCAATAGAAAAATCTGGAGTATTTCTTTGTCCTTTTCCCCAGACATTATCACTCCTTTCTCTGCATCAGCTGGTACCACCTGCATAGAAGCAAGCAGATCTTCGAGGAGAACCAAATATCCCACGGGCAAACTGGTTTTCTTTGTTTATAACACTCTGCCAAGCACATCTTTAAAGGTGGTGGTGGTGGGGGGGTGTTGGTTTGTTTCTTTTTTAAATGCCTTTAAAGCCAAGAACCTCTAAGATTTCCAGAGATTTTTTTTTTTTTTTTAGCATCTGACTTCTATCCAGCTTCTGCAAATGCAGCTGCCTGCTCTGAAGGCATCCAGGCTTCCACACACAGTGGCGTGCAGACAGATGCTCAACCACCGACTCACACAGACAGAAAATGCGGGTTAGGAGATGGGGACAGGAGTGACCTAGAATGGCTGGAAGCTGAGACTCCCAGACAAGTCAGTATCTGGACTGCAGCATCAGCAGGATGAACACAAACAAACAATCACAGATTGCTGCTGCACTTTCCACCAGACTGGAGACCTCCACCAGGAAAAGGAAGAGGTGCCACCCTTGGTGTCCCAGGGAGGCAGGCACGGTGACATTCCTGGTACTCTTGGTACAGTCCTTGGGCTGCCAGCCCAAAAGTCCACTCCTGTGTGGAAGGTGGTGAATGTGGGGCCCAAATTCAAGACGGAGTCAGATATTGTCCTGAGCTCTCATCAGCTCAGGCATAGCAGCCTCCTCATCTGCAAGGGCAGGTCAGAGCTCTGTGGGGAGATGCAGGAGGGTGAAATCATTCTCACTCCTGTTGCCCACACAATATTAGCGCCTTACACCTGGAAATTTGCTTTGCCCTAAGCAGCTTCAGCTACTGGACAACTTTTACCTCTCAGTATCAAGCGTGTAATCTTTGACTGTTTTGCTCTTTCTAGGCATCTTTTCAAGGATTGGTAAATTGATCCCAAATGCTCCTTTTGAAGCACTTTAGGGAGAGAGGGGGAAAAAAATTTATTTCAATGTACTTATAGCACAATTTCCCCTGAGAGGATTAAAATATATATTGTGGTCTCTTCAGTTTTGCAGCTAGGAATTTAGATTCTTTGACATTTGTTTTATCCAGATTCTCATCCTGCCCACCACACCTGGCACAGCTGGGTATCTGCAGAAGGGCCCAACATGGTTATTTTGGGCCCTTCTGGTTTATTCTGTTTGTGAATCTAATACATGGGCTAATCTTTTTCTATGTGCAGCTCTTTGGTGATGACAGTGGGAGTTCTGCACACACAGAGTCCATAGAACTCACTGGCAATCCACAGAAGCACTTTTGGGGTTTTTTTTGTGGTATGGAAAAAACTCTTCTTATGAAAACAGATAACATCAAGTGCCTGAGGCCTTTGCCCTAGGTGTCTCAAAGGGAAAGACACTAAAAAAATTTGCAAAGCAGCAGCCCAAACCTCCCACAGTGCTGAAAAGAAGACTAAATATTCCTAAGGAACTGTTGGGTTTGATCCAATTTCTCCAGAAGCACTTACCAAACCCACTTCCACATTTTTGGGCAGTGTTTTTGGGAACTCAGCATTTAGGTACTTTGAATGAAAACAGCAGGGTCAGCTGGACCACCTTATGTGAACATTAATTTCTGTTCACTGGATGCGAATCTATTTTCCCTGTGAAAAATACCTGTAGTGGCTCCACAGGAGCCCTGTGGAATCACACTGCTCTAAAGCCAGAGGAGAGTCCAGCCTCTGTGATGCACTTCACTTTACAAAGCATGTGCTATTAATTAACCATAAGAAATGGCTGCTCATTTGCTTTTCAGCTACATGAAGATTAAATGTTTCTTAACTCAGCATCAGTCTCAGCTATCTCTCTTCAGATTTTCTCCATGAAGCTGTCCACAAAGCACAGGGGAAATGGTGGATGATTGTGGGCAGCAGGGATGACTGAAATAGAGTGAACCATGCTGAAGAGAGATGAAATTTAAGGAGAAACCATCCATATGCCAGAGGAAGAAAATCCATCACATTTCATGAATTCTGAGCAGGTCATCTTCAAAGAGAAGGATTCTCAGAAAGTAAAATGGGTTCTTATTTTGCACACACACAGACCATGGCATTCACGGGCAATCCACAGAAGCACTCTTTTTTTTAATAAGGTATGGAAAAGAGATCAGCAGCACAGCAGAGTCACCCAGACATGGGGGGATTTAGATACCAGCAGACCAAAGGGATTCTGATTTCCCACTCTGCTGCTTGTCAGCACTTCAGGCCAATGTGACTTTCTGTCCTGGCCTCTTTCCTGTAGTCCTTACACACCTCTTCTCTGAAATGCTGAGGATGAGACTGGAGCACCTTAGGAAATGCAAATAGGAGATGTGATGTGCAATAGTTTGTAAAAGCATCATATCTTGGATGTACTTTGTCTAAGAAAAAGGCAGAATTTTTTTCTTGGAGCCACTCTAAGTAATAAATTGATGCTAACAGCACAAATGAGTTCTTGTGTGGTTTGGAAGCCATAAAGACTCTCAACCACTAGACTGGTCCAATTCCTCCTCTTTGCTTTTGGTCTAGTAAATTGAAAGGCCACCACAGATGTTAGTACCACAAATATTCATGTTCTACTCAGAAACCGAACCTTTTTTATTTGATTTCTTCAAATGAACATGGTTTTTCATAAGGAAGAAGGAGACCATCAAGCTTCTGGAAAAGGTTATCAGCTTCTTCAAACAGGCCCCAGTGAAACTGCTGTTTTCCTAGTAAAATATCTCCTGGTTTTTTCCTCTCTCTTTCTCTTTTTTTAACATTTTTCACATGTTACCAAACCTCTCTATTAGGCTGGTATTTCTTCAGGTAAAGCTGTTGCTTGAACAATTCTCCCCTTTTAAATTGTATATATTTTCTCTATATTCCCACTGCTTCTTTAGGCCCATGTAGTGCCCATCAGAGCTACCCCCTCCATTGCCTCACAGGCAATGCACCAAATCATGAGATGACCAAAGGTCACATTAACTCCTTAGACATTCTTGCACAGCTCTTCAGTTGCTGAACTCCACTGTCTGTGGAGAACATGCCTTGGAATGCAGAAAAGCAGAAAACACACAGCTATGGAGAAAAGGGACCTACGGGGACCAGTGCAGCATCTCTGAGAACATAAGAAAAAATGAATCTTAGAATAAAGATGAATCTTACATAAAAATGAATCTCACAATGAATCTTAGCTAGAATAATTTCCTTGTAAGGAGCAAGGTTTTTATTATGCAGATATAGTGTAATCAACTTGGAACCCTCTGGTTTTTTGAGTCATCTGCATTTCTAGCTACTGGTTACAATAAGCTTCTTTTCAGCACGCAGATCCCTGCAGCATTACTACATATTCTAGCAAGGAGAATGGCTGGAGGTAGCAGCTTCCAGAAGTAGCACCTATGACAGAAATTCGGAGGTCCAAGAACTGCTGGACGAAACTTTAAAGCAACCTGATTTAGCAGCGCTTCCTCTGACACAGGGAAACCTGTATAATTTTATGTCCGCTTGCTGTATGTGGTGAAGTGTTTACACCCTTAATTCATTTCTCAG
Source organism: Ammospiza caudacuta (assembly GCF_027887145.1). Classification (NCBI taxonomy): domain Eukaryota; kingdom Metazoa; phylum Chordata; class Aves; order Passeriformes; family Passerellidae; genus Ammospiza; species Ammospiza caudacuta. The sequence goes on along the minus strand of NC_080593.1, from coordinate 96,297,702 downwards.
GAAATGAACTGCGGAGCTTAAAATCTCCTGGAATCAGGCTAGCAGCAGTCAATTGGCAAAATCCCATGAGGTCCATGTACTGGGAGAAACCTCCACTGCCCTGCATGAAGTTCCACTGATGGTTTTAAGTGCTGACTCAAAATTAGAGTATTTTCAGTTGCCACTGGATTTAGTGGTAAACAAGGGTGTTCATGATCGCCCAGCAGCATGTTGGTTGAGAGCAAACAGCTGCAAATATGTTATTTGCAGCCTTTCTGAAGACAAATAGGTGCCATGAGCCACTTATGTGGAAAACAAGTTGTCCAGTTCCACAAATAGTTAGACCTCCTGCAATCAGCACAGTGAGAGACTCACTTAATGGGTAAGATGAACTCTTTATTCCAAATCATTATGTTTTGGGTCCTGCTTTTTGGTTTTGAATTTCTGAATGGCTATGAAATCTCATCTCTGAAAAATGTCTACCACAAAATGAACAAAACCCTCATAAAGATTCTAATCCTCCTACTTAATATGCACAACAGAGGGTGCTGTGCTGTGGGTCTGAACAGGAATATTAGCCACTCCAAACTATATTTAGATTGCCAACAAAAAGTAAAAGGCAAAATGTCTTCATGTAGATTCCTGCCTCCTTTTAAAAGGAAAAAAACATCATCATTCTAAAACTGCAGCTGAGCAAAAAGGAGGGGGGAAAGCTAAAAAAAAAAGAAACAGTGAATTATGTGATGTGGTGTTTTTACCAACTGTCTAAATAAAGGTTTAGTGAGTCACTGTGGAAAACAGAAAATCTTTCTTTATTTTAAGAGCTGCAGTTGAAGAGTTTTGTATGAAAAATCTTCCCTTAGGTTTGTAACTTAAACATTGCCCATCTGCTCTTGCCTTCCTCGTCTGCATTTACAGTAAATCTGAGATTTCCTTTTTTCAAAAAATACATTTGAAAAAAAAGTACAGATTTGGCCAACAGTGTTTGTACAGATACAGAGAAATCTAACTTAGGGTGCCAGCATCTAAAATTATGTTTTCCTTTTGGTGCATACTATAGGCAAGAAAATCTTCTGTTCTGGACTCTATGTTAGCTTCAAGTTCCCTGTAGGATTTTTCTGATTTCTGGAAGAGGAAGTGACATGGAAGCTTGAATCCTGGTTAGGTAGGGTACCCATCTGCCAAATTGTAGGGAAAGAAAGTAAAGGTTGGTCTCCCTGGGATCAGGACCAGAATCCATCGAAGCTGATGGGAAGATCCCAGGTGCCTATGGAGAAGCTGTATGGTGGAGCACTGAGAGCCTCTGCACCGTGTCCCCTGATAAGCTCATTGCCAAATCATGTGCCTTGCTTGCAGTTACATGGCTGGAGAGCAATGCCAATCCCTCAGCACAGAGGGTGGGATGAAAATCTCATTGCTCTCATATACTCATGAGTAGAATCAGACACTTTTTTTTTCTTTTTCTTAATATACTCTCACACATGAAAGAGGCTTCAGGTCATGGTTTTGAATTAAATCCAGAGTAACTGCACCAGAGACAATTTATTTTTTCTGGTGGAGAAACAGGTAGAAATGATAATCAGGCCCTTTAGTTCTGTCCCTGAGAGGAAGGGTGGCTCACAAAGCATCACCTCTGGGTATATTATTGGGGTCTGGCCATGCCTGGTCATCAGCATGGAGGCAGAGGTGACTTACTCCTCAAGGATAAGCTGTGAGGAAGGGATGCAAAGGCAGGATACTTCACCCACTCCCGACTTGTATTTCTGTCTCTGACTCCTATTATTAATGAACTCATTCACTTTCATAAAAACAACTACACAAGATCTTCTAACCATATCTATAAAACTATTTAATGCTCTTTTCGAAACAAGGCATCTTACAGCCATAGTAATTGAAGTTTTACTAGACCTTTAAATGAGGAGCAGCTACTTATTAAGTTTTGATATGGTGAGCTGATTAGACAAGTTAAACATAAAGGCACAATTTATGCATAGTCTATAACCACATGTGCATGTAGTGCAGTTCTTACACTGGTGTTTGGCACTCACTGCAATAGGAAATCCTGCTAGGTACACCAGTTTTATGCCACTTACAGGTTACAAGTAGTAAAGCGAAAAATGCTGGGTTTTACGGGAAAATAATATTCATAAATCTCCAGCAGTGAATTACAGTATAACTCAGAGCTGTCTTTGTTTTGCTGCTGCTATGAATTCAATTCTGTTGCCAGTGCAGAAACAATAAACACAAAGACCAAAGCGGAAACCACTCCCCTTGCATTTGTCAAGTGCTTATATCCAATTTACAGCTGGACTCTGAAAACGGCTTCTGAAACAGTGCTAATAACAAAGAAGTTCCCACAGCTGCTCATTTTTTGCCTCCTAGTGAAGTGAAGCAGTCCATTGTATACAAGTTAAAGATTTCTTCTGATGCCTTACCTGGCTTTCCCAGTTCATCTGTCTCTGTTCTGTATCTCTTTCAATGTGACTCATATTTATTTGCTTTTTGTCTGATTAGGCAGCTCGCTTAGGGTGCTGTGTTTTAAAGAGCTCTCCCTTATAGAGTTCTCACAATAGAGACACTATGCTGCCTGAACAGTCCTCTGAATTTAGCTCCTCCTGATCTGGCATAATTATGTTTTTGCCAACTGATTTGGTTGCAATGTGCCAAAGTCAGGATCAGTGCTCTGCTGTGACCATACAAGCAGTTTTGTCATTTTAAGTATGTAGGGTTTTACCATCATTGTCTTTAGTGGAATGATCTCAGGGAATTCAAATATTTCATTTGTTGAGACGCATCACCCACAGGTAAAATGGTCAGTACAGCCACGTTTTGTCAGACCTTGGTTGATAACAAAATAGCACACATCAAGAAAAAAGTTGGCCTCTGCTTTCATTGCACTGTGTTTGTATGGCCCACATTGTAATAGTGACACTGAGCTGCTGTGTGGGCATTTCCACTAACACCTTTATAACTGATTCTTGAAAGACCTCACACATGCAGAGCATCAGGAACCCCAGCAGCAGTGTGGACTCTTTGTGTGCTTAGGTACCTTGCTGACTCAGGGCCATAGTGAGTGGAAGAGTCAGGACATTTGAAGAAGAACAGTCACCAAAAATTAATCATTTATTCTGCCCCTGATGTAAGAAGATTACCCCAGGAAACTGGAAGGAATGTCTTCCCCCATGCAGCATTGAACAAACACCAATTTTCTTCTAACACAGCAAGCATTGGCCAATATTCAGCGGCAGACTAATAGTCTTATCTGGTATGAGGAGCCTTATCTGTGATTTGTTAGCATGGGCGTGATGCTGCAACTAAAATGTTACACCACAAAGTGACAACACCAACTGGCTTAAAGGGAACTATTTTTATCTTACACTGAGGTAAGCAAGGAAAGAAGGAGGCTGTAATTACACTTAAACACCTGAACTAGTTGTGGGTTTCAAGCTCCTTCAAATACTCAGTAGAGGTTTGGGACCTATAGAGTGAATTTAAGTCTCTCCACAACTGATTTGCTCTTCTTCCATACCTCCTGAAATCTCTTTGGAAGTACTTCACAAGCCCCAGATGTCCCTGGACTCAGGCTGAAAGATTTTTGGTTTAAAAGCATCAGGAAGTCTCTAGGAAGAGCAAGTGAACTGTTAGGATCTCATGTGGACAATCAAGACTTTGAATATCCTTATTTTAAATATTTTGAACAGTATGCCAGCATAAAAAAAATCTTTTTGAACTGAAACTGAGAACTCTTATCTTGAAATAATAAAAGATTTCCTCAAACTGCAAAGTTCCAGTATGCACAAGAGAAATGGTTGTGTTTTCTTTAAATATGATGCTCTGGGCATTGCCTGACATTTTGCTACTTATAGTCTTTCTCAGAAGAACAAAATGTAATAGTAAAATGTACCAGAGTGATACTTTGAAGGCGAGCATATATATTTCTTTATTTCTTAGTTCTAGCACAGTCACAATTTTATAGTTTTCTACTTACTAGCTTATATTTGAACACAGAAACTTATATAAAATTCAAAACACAATCAGGTAGAATATTAAATAAATCTATAAGATAAACTACTGTGAATATGATAAATGCATCTCTTTGAATTATATCATTTATTCGTGAGTGTTTTCTAGTTAGCTCAATAAGCTTCTTAATTACTGTGAGCTGAAGACCAGGTGAAGCAAAGGGACTGATGGAAAATCTCTTTGCATCTGCATTCATCTCTGTGCTATTTAGGAATGCAGACCATTGCTGCTGAGAAGAGGCTCCACAAATGTGCAACAGAAATTAAAGTTACTCATATGGGACTGGCCTGTTGGGAGCTCCAAGGTATTAAAATTCTCATTCCCTTCTACCTTGTTTTTCTGAGTGTGGTTAGTCAGCATGCCACTCCTAGGGGGATGAAGGCTGGAAATAACCCTTCCACCTACTACTACTGTGAGCTATTCTGCCTGAACCCACTCCTGTAAGATTACTTACAAATCAGGAGTCCCAAGGACCAGGGTTCTGTCACACACTGAACTGAAAATATTTGTCCTCCAAGCAACATCTTACTTTCTAATTGTTTTTCAGGTTCATTTACAGTTGTCAATACTGATCAGTAAACAAGACCATGATTTAGCATTTGTCTGTCTGAAATTCTGTGGTTTTTCTCCATTTAGTTTTGATGGCAAGGATTGATGGGTGTTCTTTTAAGATCATCATTCTAACAGAGCATTTTGAGTCTGGGTAAGACAGAGTTTCTTACATTTTTTGTTCTTTCTGTAGGTTCACCAATACTCTGAACATTGTGGGGCTGCCTCTTCACCCAAATATTTTATTGGATGATGAAAAGACAAGTAAGGGAAATGTCCTGATAAGATCTCCTGGGATTGACTTCTACATGGAAATTATATCTTTTGTATTAAAAAAGGGTCTGTGCAGTCAGAGGTTGTCACATCAACTCATATCGTGAAGTATGTTTGATGGTAATCTGGATAGGTACTTCTTTCTTTGATTTGAACTTCAGTAAATGCGTTCACTGGATTTTCTGTGGTCTAAGTGCAGAATGGGTCTAGCTGTGGAGGTTAACACCATCAAAATATAATCAAATTATGCTGGGAAGGTCTTTGTCTTCAGTAAAAAGAGTAGCTATGGTCCACTGTTTTCCAAGGAGGGCTTGTCTGGAGGGGTTTGCCTTAGAATAAAGACAAAGCAGGATGATAGCCAAGCATCACTTACAAACATCATCTGTGAGCACATATTGCATGTGTGGCTGGTACAGTTTGAAGTTTCCCTCATTTCAGTGCATTAATCTCAGGAAGTGATTAAAGAAAGATAAGAGAGAAGTAGAGGAAAGCAATTGTCAATGCCAGCAGAGGCTTAAACATAAAACAGGAGAGAAATAATGATGTATTATATTGTCTCTGACCAGATGAAGAGTTTTCTTCCACCCCTCGAGGCAGAACTGTAAATACAGAAATAGTCAGCTCCCTACATCTCTAAAGATTACCCAGCACACTTGGGTAATCTGATTATTAGAAAGACCTGACCAGACCTCTCATATAGCATAAGAGAACACTGTATCTTCTAGACCTCCTGGTCATGCTGGACTGTCCCCTTAGATTTCCTAGCATGGTCCATTTGTGGCTAGTTAAACTTCCTTAGAGATTCAGTAATTATGCTAACCCAGAAAATCACCATTTCTGACACACAGTTTCAAATTTGTCTTCCCATCTTATTTGAAATCTGTGCATATAATTCTGCTCTGCTACTAAAATGGCCTTCTTTTTATCTTTTAGTCATCCACCCTTTTCAAAATTAAAACTTCCTCTGAAGAGAAGCACACCAATATCAGGTACTCTGACTCCATGCACACCTATGTGTGTGTATGTGTAAAATTCAGAAACATCTTACAGCAAGTAACAAACTATAGATAGGGGAAATATTTTTTTGATAGAAGCCAAGCTTGATAAAAGGAGTGCACACTGTCGTGCCTGAAAGTATGGTATTAATAATTAAGCCATGCAATCATTACCTCAGGATATTATTTCTTAAATATCTCTTGCAAAGGCAATACGATTACATATGAATTATATCAATTTTCCACCAACAAAAAAAATTCCACAGAAATAGGAATTGAATTACACTGTCCAATTTGCTGTAAAGTTCATTGTACGTGAAGAAATTAATCAAAGCTACCACCACCCATTTTTATGGGAACATAAAATGATGTGAACTTCCATTTTTAATAAAGATGCATAGCTCTTTTATGAAGACTGACTAATAACACTGTAATGAACTGAAATGTTACTGATACATTAAAAATGAAAATTTTGAGGGATGTGTTTACTGAGTCTCTCTCCTGTTTCAAGCCAAGCAATACTTCCATTTGAATCTGTCTACAGAGAAAGGAAAAATCCAAACAAAAAAGTTGATGTGAACTCCGTGTAAATTTGTCTCCCACATATATAAATGGCCAAGAACATTCTTTTTATCTACCTTCTTCCATCTAAATGATCCGTCAGACAGACGAGGGCTGTAATCTCCAGCAATCTGAGATTTTCAGGTGTTGTCCAGACATCTCTGTGTTGCCACAAATGTCCATAGTGGATATTCCCAACCTAATTCAAAGGGCTATGAGACAATGAAGGAATTTTATTAGGTTCCAAATTCAAGGGGATTGTGAGCAGTGACATGCCTATACATTTTCTGTGCAGTATAAAGGCTTTTAATCAGGGAGGCAGTCTCTCCTTACCACAAAAGAATGCTAATTAATTAAAGTAATATGATATTAATTGAATAATTGGCAAGCTAATTTATTTTGACTGTGCTCACATAGCTTTTGCTCTTAGGTTTTTGGTTTGGTTTTTTTAACAGTCTAAGAAGTTATGCAATTGTCTGGAATATTTTCTGAAAGAGTGTTTAAGCATGTAGTGGAAAGCAAGTGGGAATATCTCAATCACAGCAGAGGGTTCTCAGAATGCTGTTTATCTGCCCTGAAAGTAAGTACAGCTCTCCTTTCTTTTGGACAACAAAATTAAAACAGAGGCAAAATCTTGGGTAAGCAAATTTTTGTGGGTTGTTTTTTTTTTTTTGTAAGTTTTATTTGTGGTTTTTTTTTTTTTTTCTGAACAGTCATTCAGCCAGTTAACTTTGTTCACCAGGTGTTTTTTTCATTTCTCACAAATGACTGTCAAAATTAGAAACTGTCAGAAGTTTCTTAGTTGCTAGAATTCATCTGGAGGAAATCTTCAAAGCCTTTTATCATGGGTGGTCCTTTGTTTTGCCTCTTCTTAACCCTTGTTCTAGTTAACATTTGAAAAAAAAATAAGGGCAATGTTTCATAACTGTGAGAGGTAAAAAGCTAATGAATAATAGAATTGTTAGTAATAGATAAAGGTGGACTTCTTGATTATATTTACTAATTTAACTTAATCATTAGCGTTTTATGTGATACTCAGAGACATCATATGATGAGTCAGGGAATTGACTTGTTTACTTGTCTTTCTCAGCTCTGTGAATCTGAGCATCAATCAAATGCTAGAAATTTGTTTAGCTAGAGGAGTGATTACTTGCTTTATGAACTCTTTTGGACCACTGCTGCAGAGGAATAGTATTTCGGGAGTATCATCTGCTCCTCTCTTGCCCCTACCTCCAACTGCCTCGTTCTAAAAATGTCCTTTCTGTGGATCCTAAGAGGGACCACATGCATCGTCTTAAGACCACTAAACTACAGAGATGGCAACAAGAGAGAAATACAATATTCCAGCTGGATGATCACCAAGCAGTCTGATTCACTTAGTCTAATGTTCCCAGTCAGATTCTGGCAATGAAATAAGCGTGTAGGAGGTTGCAAACTGATTAGTTTTAATTAAAATAATAGAAAGATCCAAGCCATGGACCTCAGATTTGAGCTTCTTTAATTTTTTTCATGAGAAAGGATATCTGATTAAATCTTATTTTTAACCTGTCCCTCAGGCCTTTAGGCTGATTTGAATTCAAAGCCACATGGATCTGTTCGGCTGTTTGTAGAAAACATCTTTGCAAATTGATTGTCCTTTTGTCAATCCATACCCATAGCTCATCTCCAGAAGTCCTCGGCTCTGGATCTGTTCTAGGACTTAATAGTGTTGCACCAGCCTACCTCTGGGACAACATCCAGCTTGGTCCTCATTGCTACATTATTCTTAGTATCACTTAGTTTTAAAAGTCTGGACTTATGTCAGTGTTCCACCATTCCAGGTGCTGGACATTTTGTGACATCCCAACCACAAAAGGCTACTTTTCCCCATCAGGGAGCTATAGATGTTGTAAATAATGTTGAAAAATTTTGGGGTCAGCAATAAGGAGACTAATAATAATAATAATAATAATAATAATAATAATCATAATAATAATAATAATAATAGGGTCTCCTGAATCAGGATTAAGGCTCCACAGGTGCTGAACAGCATTTCTGTGCAGAACCTTGGTGGCAGCTGGCACCAGCTGGAATCCCATTTCCTGCTCACCAGAGCTTCAAAGTACATCATTACATGTAGAAAAAAGAGGGAGAAATGTTGTTTGTCTTCTAATTTCTCTTAAAATCTTATGAATTTGTCTAAAATGCACCACTGAAAAAAACTACCACTGATTTAAATAAAAAACAAGAAAATAAAATCCAACTGACTAAAATAATGCCTATGCGCATAGAAGCATTTATCAGATTCACTGATATATATTAAAAGGTCTTTCTGCTGAGCTGGGAGTGAAATATTTTTAAATGCTTCTTTGTAAACAGAAAATCCATGATTTAAATTAATGATTTATTCCTTTAAAGCCAGCGTGGAATCTATCTCTGGCAAGATAAGATGCACATTGTCTTCTATCTGCATATTGCCATGTAACTGTGCAATATCTGGCAGTGAATATGGAAAAAAAATCAATTTTGCCTGTTTTCAAGAATATCTCCTGAGTCTGAGATATGTCTCACTTGTTTTTCAAACACTGCAACAAGTAATTTAAGCTCTGTGTTCAGAGAAAGAACTTGCCTCTCTGTGCTTGGTGCATGCATACATCTGTATTACCTGATTGGCATTAATTTTTACCTGTTTTAAACAGAAAGATTGCAGTTCTCCTCCAGTGTTCCCCCTCCCACCCCACCCCCGAGGAAATGATCATTAAGAGAGTCCCTGACTCAAAGCTCAAGGAAGTCAATGTACACTATCAAACCGTGAGGAAAAGTTGACCACACTCAAGGCTCAGATACTTGTGGGGTTTTAAGGTTCAACTTTCTCTAAAGATTCGTGAAGACCTGAAAGTCTGGATATTACCAGTGAAGTCCTCAGTTCTGCATTTATGATGAATATTAAGCTTTTGGAGAACCTGCCAAGAGTCACTACCAGATGCTGGCCTGGATCAATCATGTATCTTGTAGATTTATATTTTCTGTGCTCTTGAAAAGCTGCAAGTTGAGAAGATCATAGAACAGCTTAGGTTGGAAGGCATTTCTGGAGATCAGGTATTCAAACCCCCTGCTCAAACAGGGTCAGCTACTCATGTCCACTTGAGTTTTGAGCGTCTCCAAGGATGCAGACCTGACAACTTCTCTTGGCAACCTGTGACAATGTTTGATTGCTGTCACAGGAAAAAATAGATTTTCTTATATTTAGGTGGAATTTCCAAATAAGTTTTTCAGTTTGTCCAATTGCCTCATCTCCCATTGAGAAGAACCTAGATCTTTCTGCTTTAATCCCAGTACTAGACATTTGCACACATTGATAAGACTGCCCCTGAGCCTCTTCTTCTCTGGGCTGAACAGGACCACCTCTCTTAGCCTCTACTCGCATGCCAAATGCTTTGAGCCCTTAATTTACCTTAGTGACCCTTCACTGCTCTTAAACTCCTCTATGTCCTTGTCTCTCTTGCACTGGGAAGCCCAAGACTGGACACAGAACTCCAGATGATGTCTCCTCAGTAGTGCTTAAGTAGAGGGGAAGGATCACCCCCTTTACACCTGCTGGCTGAGCTCTTCTTGATGCATCCCAGGATGCTGCTGGCCTTCTTTGCTGCAAGGTTGCATTGCTGGCTCATAGTCAATTTGTTCACCAGGGTTCCATGGATCATTTCTGCCAATCTGCTTTCTGAGATGGTCAGTTCCCAAGGTGTGCTAGTACGTGAGATGACTTTTTTTTTCCCTTGGTTGAACTTCATGGGTTTCCCAATGACTCATTTCTACAGCCTGTCAAGGGTTGCTCTCAGCCTGCCCTGAGCAGCAGCAAAACCATCCAGTCTTCCAACCAGTTCTCCCAGTTATGTGCCATCTGTGGATTTGCTGAATCTGTTGTCAGTCATCAGTGAGAGGGTTACACAGTGCTGGTCCCAGTATTAGCATCGGAGTTGGTTAGTGACTAGGGACTGACTTCAGGCTGCATCGGAAGATCTCATCTCTTTTGAGCCCAGCACTTCAGCCAGCTTTCAAATCACTTCACTGTCTCATATATTTAACCCATACATCACCAGGTTGTCAGTGAAGATGTTGAAAAGACACAATATCAAAAGTCTTACTAAGATGAACCCATCCATGGCTCTCCCCTCACCCACCAAGCTTTCCATCTCACCATGGAAGGCTATCAGGCCGGTCAGACACAATTTCCCTTTGATAAATCTGTGCTGGCTGCTGCTGATCACCTATCTTTCAAGTGTCTGGAAATAGTTTTCAGGATTAGCTGCTCCATCACCTTTCCAGGGATCAAGGTAAGGCTGGCCTGTCTGTAGCTGCTTGGATTCCTCTTGCCCTTCTTGAAGACAGGAGTGATATTTGCCCTCTTCCAGTGCTCAGGAACATCCCCCTCGACCACCTTGACCTTTCTGAGATAATTAAGAGCAGCCTCACAAAGATATCTGACAACTCTTTGGTGCATCCCATAAGGGCCCATGGAATTGTGTACAACCAGTTTCTTTAAATGTTCCCTAAACTACCCAAGTAGTTCCTAGAATACACTAAACTTCCTTGTTCCAGACCTACCAAGGTAAAAACCCAAAACCTGATATGAAGAAGGCATTGGTTACCTTGGCCTTTTCAGAGTTCTTTGTTACATGGGCCCCATCCCATTTGGCAGCAGGTCTCCATTTTCCCCAGTATTTCCCTAGCAGCTGGTATGCCCTGTGCTACAGCAAAGCACGGCCCAGCGTGCCAGGGCGCAGCACTTATTCCAGCTACCTATGAGCACTACTTATGGAAATAAACAGGACACGACAGAAGCCAGGGCTGGGCTCTGTGCTACCTTCTGCACCTTGGGATTTCAAGCAGCGCGTGCAGAAGTGCACCAGGAGCTGCAGAGGCTGACTTTGAAAGTCCAGCTGCGAATTTAAAGTGATATGAGCTCCAGCTTAATGAAACTGTACTTTCTCCTCTATGACAGATATTTTACCTTTCCCTTTGTCTGCCCCCTTGCTTGCCCTAAACTCAGCTTGCTCCGACAGGATGCATCCTCAGCCAGTCATTCCCTCAGGCAGGGTGAGCTTCTGCTGCTCCATTTTTGGCAAAATCTGCAGCACAGATTTCTAAATGTCTTGTATTTATTTCATTGCAGTTTTTTGTGCCTGTGCACAAAACATTATGTTTGGTGAGTAAACAGTAGGTAAACATTTTTCACAGAGAGTTTTTATTTTTTAATAAACAAAGTAATTTTCTCAACTAGTTCCTTTCTTACTCTGCTTCATAATATTCAGAGGAAATAGATGGTCTGTTTCAACATCAGGGAACTGGAGGGATAAGAATAGAGACAGCAGTGTGGAAGCAATGGGTCCCTCTTCTGCCCATATGGTTCAGGTTTGCATTTTGGCTGGCACAATAATGTGATTGCTGGCAGATCGAATGTTTAGTCTCCAGAGCAAATAGCAGCCAATGAGTTGGGGTGTAATGTACATGTGGAGATGTTCATAATATTCCACACAGGCTGAACCTACAGCAGGAGCGAATTCAGCTGCAGTGAAAACAGAGATGCTGCATGAATCCTTCTGTCAGCACAGCAATGGCATTTCCAGGCTTTTGCGTTTGGGAAGAGGAGGAATGTGCCTCTAGGGATGGAAAACGCCACCAGACTCGGATTCTCTTGTGGCAGGAATTTCTGACTTGCCACATAGAAGGTGATGCATTCTGATGAGCCTGAAAGTTACATTTCATCACTGCTTTATCACCCGATGAATCATTACAGCAGATGAATGTTAATTGTAGCTAAACAAATGGGCATGTCCTCTCTACCCCCAGACAGCTGCTACTGCTGTAAGACATTAGGCAGAGGGTGCAAAGTGCTTCTGGATGGAAGGGAAGTATTACCCGTGCCTCTGGAGCTACATTTCTGCAGTGTAATGAAATGCCAGGTGTGGAAGAGTGTTTGGATAGGAGCAATTTCCATTTGCTTTGTGGTTTGCGTTGCTCTGGGGACACGCACAGTGCAAAGTTTCCTTAAGTGGTTGTTTGCTCACGGGCAGGAGGATCTGCATGGGAACAGAGGTGGCTCAGTCATACACCATTGCCCTGGTGTCCCTGGGGTTGAGAGGGTGCCTGGCACTGCTGGATAAGGTCCCACTGGAATGCTGTGAGAGGCTGCTGAACCCGGGCACCAGGCAGAGTAGTGCCAGCAGCAGTCCTTGGTTGAAGGGTTCTTTGACCCTGGAAAACAAACTGATAGGGCAGTTTGGGGTGTTTTCTTCTGGCAGTAGTCCCTCTTGGCTGACCTAGTGATAAACATTCTGCAGCTAAGCCACTGAGGCCTGGGTTTTCTGATAATGACTTGGATGACTCGAATTCTCCTTCTGCTGTTATAGGAACCAAAGCAAAGTGTATTGGGGTGCCCCATTTCCCCCACTTCAGTTTCTCCTCAACAGGACACACCTGGGAGGCAGTAACCTGAAAAAACAACATTTCCATGCCATTGCAGATCCTCTGTCATATGATCTGTTTTGAGGAACACAGCTGCATGGCAAGAGAGGGAGGTTATCAAGTAAGGGATGGGGAGCTAAGATATCAGACCTGCTCTCCCTGCAGGACATTTTAATATTTGGGAAATTTCATGGCTGCAACAGAAGGAGACAAATCAGAAAAGAAAGTAAAGTGCTGAAAGCTAGGGGCAGTTGTGGGTAAAATTTAGCCATCTGAAAGTTAGATACTTTCTACTGTGTGAGGGTGAGCATCTGTAGCTGGCTTTAAAATATAAAATCTAAGTACTCATTCTGGGTTGAAAGAGAGCTCTGCCCCTGACAGGGGCACCTTGCCATCAGTGTAATTCCGATGGCAGCAAACACATAACACACAGTGTGTCATTCCCAGCATGTGGGGCTGTGTCCACAGGATTCCCCACCTGGAGCTATCTCCGGGGGACTCTGGTTGTGCCGTGGGGAGCTGTTCTCTGCCTTGGAGCCTTCCTTCCCCCAGCTTGGCTTGTCTGGCAGGTATCTCCTCAGCTCAGCTGCTGATGGCAAGTGAGAGGAGGGGAGCGAGGGGATCCTCACAGACAGTTCAAATGCAGACTAAGAGGCATGTGTTGAAATGTCGTCAAAGTAGCAGGAGTTCATTTTATTGAGGAATACATATAATAAAGATAGAACAAAGGGACTGAAATGGTGAACAGATGGGCGGGTGTTCTTCAGTGGCTCAGGAGCTGTGTGAACATGCTGGTTTATGCCCTCCCCCTCTTTCTGCCTTTTTTTTTTCCCTTGGTTTGGTTTGCTTTAGTTTTGATGCATCAGGGTAGGATGTGAGATGATATGCCAGTATATGTCAGAAACTTGGGGAAAATAAACCCCCTTTTTCTAACATCAAACTACTGCTATCAATAGGAACAGCAACTGTTCAAAATTTGTTTCAGAGCTGCCAAGAAGTGAACATTCATAGGAGAGAGAGAAAGAGAGAGAGAGAGAAGGGAAAAAAATATTTTTCCCTGCTGTTTGCAAGGTGGACACAAATGCAAGCGGTAGGAGGCTGACAACTTGACACATGTCTAATAAATCTAAAGCATGGGAAAAAAATCAACAATTCACTGTACAAGAAAGCATTACCGGGATAAAAAAGTACAATCCAACAAACTTCTCACTTAAAAATATGTTTATTCCCAAATCGGCGAGGAACATATATATTAGAGCCTCAATTTCTCTTCTCCTCCCCTCTGGATGTTCCTTTTCTGAATTTCTTTTTTTTAAACCGGGGACACATTAAGTCCTGTGCAGTGGAAGCTGAGGTTTGCTGCATTATAAATGAACAAGGTGCAGAAGCCGAGTCCAGCGAGCAGATGTTGGGAGCTCAGCGTGCTGGTGACAAAGGGCTAGAGTGCAAGAAGCTTCCATCGCACGTCTGTTCTTCAGCACGGAGCAGGCAAGGTTTTAATTTGACAAGTTGGTTGGATGCAGGGAATTCACAGATCTCATCGAAAGCCAAACAGATTTGGCCACCTACTGCATGGCCACATTCAGCTGAAAGGGTAGCAGTTGTGGAAATGTCTCCTGCTCCAGCCGCCAGACACCACGCACACCGCGGGGAGCCTCGAGGAGGCTTGTTTACCACAGGCAGCAAATTCCTTTAAAAGGGAAGAAGGGGGAAAGAAAGAAGTGGAAGAAGAAAAAAAAAAAAATCATGCTTCTGTTATCAAAATAATTAGGCATTTTTACTTCAGGTTGCTGGTTGTTTATTTTTTAAAGCTCTTCATCCTCTTGTTTTTTAATAGTTGGTATGTTATGAAATGCAAGAATGAAAATGAATGCCAAAACTAATGGAAATTTTCCTACAAGCCTCATGTAAACAGAAACATCAGCATTAAAGTTATGAATCTTAATTTGTGCCACTGAGCTAAAATTTGTATCTTACTGCATTAAAGGAATATAGACATACAGCACTGTGTAGTGTCTATGTGCAATAGAGAAAACTGACATGGTCTCTCCAATTTATGGGGAAATTGACATAATTTTGCAAAAAAAAAAAAGGAAAAAAGAAAAACCACTTGTGAACTGGATTTTGCATAATGGGATTAATTTGGTTGACTGTCACATCAACTGTGCTGCAGAATGCAAGTTAATCACAACATCAGTCTGATTTAAAAGAAGAACGAAAGAAAAGGAAAAGGAAAAAAAAAAAAAAAGAAAGGTATTTTCCTCCTCTCCTCAATTATTGTTTCATTTTGAGATGCCTTTTTCCCTTTCTTTTCCATGGTAGCTCTGGCAGACAAGGCTCGTGTATATTTGCAATGGCCACCTCAATTTTTTTTTCCCTTCCCCCATGTACTCTTCACAGTAAAGCAGGGGGAAAATATCAATAGCTTTTGCAATCCATGCAAAAGTGCTTCCATGGCATGGCACAACTGTGTTCGATCAATGCTTAGGCTGATCAACAGAGCCAAAACAACTTTAAATATTTTGTCATAGGACCTCCCTTATTGCCTTTTCTCCCACTTACCACCCTCCCTGTGAAAGCCACATTCAGCATTGGGCTCTCCACTGAATCAGCCCCACCAAACCCTTTTCCCACCTCCATCCCTGCTTGTGGCAGTAGCAGCCCTGTTCCTCTGGCATCTGTGCATAAGTTCAGAGAGAAAAGCAAGCATATGTCAGTTATTTTGTGGCTAATTTCTGTCCGTTTTTCCAGAGGTATGGGATGAAGGAATTAAATCAACCTTCTTACTGGCTCTCACATTGTATTCTTGGCGAAGGTACTGAAAACAGAGACAGCACATGTACATGACACATCACTTAAGTCCTCTGGTTTCTATGGTTGCAGTAGATTTTGCTTTCAGGGGGCATCCTAGGAAGGAGATAATGCCGTGCAGTGCTTTGGGCACGGTGTGGTTGAAGAATTAGCTCTGGGAATTGATCGTACCGTGATAGCAGTGACAGAGAACAAGGAATCCGGGCTGCCGGGATGTCAGAGCAACTTGTGCTTCCAGGGGACGGTGTCGTGTCAGCGATTCCTGAAGGCCCTGGCGCCACTCTGCAGCCGGTGACTGCTCCTCCATCCCTGCCTCCCTCGCAGCCAGCACACTCCTCCATCCAGCGCAGCGCGCTGACTAGGTTAAACAATTACACTACACTAATTGGCCTGTGTCGGTCCTGATGAGAAAGTAAACAAATACTGCAGAGAAAAGCTGAGACAAATTGTATCTAATTAAATTGATGAAACAAAAAGTGACAATATTTTTTCCCCAGGAAAAAAAAAACTAGGCAACTTGTAACATGACAAATATTGTGTGCTTGCAGCCAAGTACCCCACCTGCTGAATTTCACACCTTTGTTTGGACATGGCTGTGCCAAGCAGGGGAGAACAGTAGTTCCCATTAGTGTCCAAACTGCTGGGATGCTACTCTTTGCACACAAGGAGAAGGTTGGCTGCCACCATTTAGCCATTCCACCAATGCTGCTTGTGTGCATGCCTGCACGTGTGTGTGTGTGTGTGTGTGTGTGTGTGCTCTGAGCAGGATGGGCTGACAGCAATACTTCAGTCCATGAAAAGAATCCTCCCTTCCCTCTTTGCCCACAGGCTAGTTGGCCCATTCCTGAGGCATGAGCCTCCCATGCCTTCTTATCACCCACCAAATCTCCTTTCTTGTGACAGCCACCATCTTGGCTGATCCTGGAGGTAGAAATCCCTGACCTCAGAGCTGAAATCATAAGGCACATCATCTTTTATGAGAGAGCAGTGCTGTCTGTCTGTCATCAGCATCAGTTTTTCTGTGAATCACAGCAACCTCTGCTACATTACCCTGGCATGAAAGTCTGGGAAGACACAGGTGAGTAGGTGGGACTGTTCTAGGTATGGATAAATTTTTTTCTTTTCACAGAACAACAGAGAAAAAGCCAGGAAAAATACCATACAGTCTAAAGCTCTGGGGTCTCCTCTCTTGCTATCCCTATGTCAATGGCCTCAGTTACACATAAAGTCACTAGTCCCTTATGCATGTCAAGCCAGAGCAGAAACAGGGAAGAGCCTCCATGCACCCCTCTTAAAATCAAGCTGGAAAACCTTTTAAATCACTTTGCTCTGATGAGTTGGTGAATATGAGGACACATCCTTGATTCACCTGGGAAAGGATTACTTAAGCTTGATTACTTGGTAGGACGTTAATAAATAGGTAACTTCTGTTTTGAAGGTCATGAACACACAACGTGACAACCAGAGAGCTGGGGCCACTAAAATCTCCTTTCTCTAAATATCAGGGAAACCAGTGGAAAGGCACTAAGTACAAGATCCAGCCAGCCACAGAAGCAGCTGCAATAGTGGTAGCTATGTACGTAGCACACAGCTGAGTATTTCCATCCTAATCCTCTACTTCAAGCTGCTCAGAGCTTTCCAGATGCTTTAGTTATCAGGATAAAATGTTCCAGGCCTGGTATCTGGCAAAATGAATATTTTCAATAGTTCAGGATAAAAATGGTTCCGTTATTCTTGAGTGGGAGAAAAGTCCAAGAATCAAGGAAACAGATTTTTTTTGTGTGTGATTTTTTTTTCCTAATAGTTATCTGCTTACATCTCTGAGAGACCAGATTTGAATACTGGCATGAAGCAGCCCTTGCTGAGAGGGTTACTAGAGATTAGAACACATTGCAGCTATTGACCAGTGTGTTACAGGGAAATTTCTCTGTGATCCAAAAAGGGTTATGAGTCCTTGGAAATTATCCAGTGGACTTATGTAGTTTATTTAGGAAAGCTGATCCTCCCACTCTCCCCTCACACATACACAGTTTCTCCTAGTAATATTGGGAGCTAGCATATTCCTTGTTCGTGACTAATTTAGCTATAGAGAGATCCCAACAGAAATTAGCAAGATGAACCATGTGACCCCTTGAGATCCCCTCTAGCCTAATTTTCCTATTGTCTAGTCTAAATGCACATCTGATTCATACCCTAAGTCCCATATAAACTTCACATCACTTGTGTAAATCTGTTTTTCGAAGTCCACTGATGAGCCATAGCACATAATAATATTACAGAATGATGTTTGGTGTTTTCCCCTGTGCTCCTTCAGGTTGGTGCATGCTGAGCAGCCCACACTATGCAACACATGTATGTTTGTGTGTTGAAACTGCAGTAAATTCAGGGTGTGGTGTAACCCACTACTACTCACGCAGCTTGTAGAAGACAGGAGGGAAACACTGTGCCCTGAGATGGCTGTGAATTGCCCTCTACATAAGGGATGTGTTCACGTTGTCATAATTTGTTCTGCAAGGCAGACATGGGTACTGGAAGAAGTGTTGTGCATCTTCCAGGCAGGAGGTGTATTCTGCATGAAAAATTGGGCAACAAAGATGACCTGGTTACCCATGCTGCAGATAGGAGCAAGCTAAAATAAAGCCACTGCCCCTGGCTCTGTTGTCCTTGCAGTAGCTACACTGCCTCTGTGAACAACTAATAGATCAATCAGAGTGGATGTACACATGGCTTAAAGGGTGCAGTTGTGAGGGTTTCACACTAGTTCAGACAACCTGGGTGGTAATTAGTGCTCCTTATACTTAGGTTCATGCTGAACCCTCTCTAGCTGAAATCATAGGAGTGCTGCACCAAATTCAACAGGGGCCTTAGCAATCCAGGTCAACTGAAAAATGCAGCATAATAGTAACATAATACATCATAACAGAAAAATAAGTAGAGAATATGGAAAAAAATAAGTAGAGAATATGGAAAAAAAAAAAGTAGAGAATATGAAACTAGCATGTCCAGTTTAAAGGTGAGTAGCTGAGTCACAGAGACAAGAGACTAAATTCCCAAAGGCAGGCAGGCAGGTAACTGACGAGAGAGTACTTGCCCAAATTGGACAGGAAGTCAATAACTGGGCTTAACTTTGATCTCCTGACTTGCAATCATCTTATGATGCAACTATAAAATCAAGCCTCTCCCCAGGGCTTCTCAGAAAAGGTGAGTTATTTCTGCCCCTTAGCAGACACTGGTGCAGTTCCCCTGGCTGGACATGGGAGAGCATCAGCACCTGCAGCATCCCTTAGCCCATGGGATGGGGCAAGGAGGGTGCCGCTGGAGCCCGCACCCCAGATTCACTTTGTGGGAAGGTTGGATGACTTCTGTACGAATAACTGACTGACTTGTTGCTAGGGAACAGTTGGGAGGCATGCTTTTGATCTCCCATATGCTTACTACTAATAAATAAACAAATAACAATAATTACAACAAACCCCAAGCCTGTTGTATCTCCAAGATTAATTAATGATGAAATACAGCTGAAATTCTGCAAAAGAAGGCAGCAAGGTGGGTTAGATTTCATATTTTCCTGCTGGGTATGGAAATGATGGTTGAAATTAACATTTTTTTTTCCCTCTTAAAATTTACCTTAGCTGGATCAGGTTAGTGGGAGGAGTGGGGGAGTATTCCCTTCACAGACAGAGGATGAGAAGGCAGACAGTAAATCTCCCCATGCCAGTTTTACTCGCATCCAGTTTTTCCTGCCTAGTACAGTTAAGTTTTTTAGATACTTTACTTGCATTTCTAATTCAGTTATTCTTCTGAAATTTATTCAAAGGATTTATGCTTATGAAATTATAATATAATGCTGCCTATATGTCAATGAGCTGCAGGCAAAGAAAATAATTTTCTTCAATTTACAGTTATGAGGCTGGAAGAAAATGATGCCTTCTTATCACCTCTTTTTCTTTGTATGCCTCGGAATTTTTTTAAGTCTTCAGAAGGCAGGAGCTGATGATGAATTCTTAAGCAGATCACACTGATAATTGTATTTCAGAACTGTCAACTCTGTGAAGACTGTCCACGGAGGTGTCTCAGTTCACTTGAGCTATTTGTGTCACTGCTTCTCCAGGAACTCAGCCCTCAATAAAACCCAAATCACTGGGGATATTGTTAAGTCTTCTGAAAGGATTATTAGATCGAAGGAAAATTTATGGATGACACTTTGTAACAATTAATCAGGAACTGTTGATGAAGTTAAGTTGGTTCTTTATTCTTGAACAGAAAAAAAACCATACTCAGCCCCTGTACAAATTGTCAAATGGCCTATTTTGTCACTCGCTTTGATTAATGGACTATTTGGAGTCCCCAAAAAGTCCTAGTACAAATAAAAAAGAATCATAAATATTGAATAAGCTCACAGCATGGATAACCTTGACTATGTTTTGGAACATTCTTGGAGAAAACTTTGCTATTCAGAAAATAAATTGCTAAGGGGATTAAAAAAACAATTAAAAATTGGAGATTTTGGAAAATGTCACCTACCCAACCTTGTCATCCTGATTAGCCTGTCATGATAAATTAGCTTTACTTAGCTTTGCAATCAGGTCAGAAACTGCTGGTATAGTACCACATTTTGCAAGCGGGGCTATACCTGGCCCACAAGAGGGGCACAGGATGGCAAGGAAATGCCATCCTGTGCATGGTGCTTTGTATGTCAGACAGTGCTGGGACTGCTAACAGGCTATTATCCTTTTGTAGTGTAATTTATGGAAATGGAGCCCAAGGAGTGCTGAGAGCATGGGAGTCATGGTGCCATAAGGTTGTTTCTGAAAGGTTGGGCGAAAGATGGCCGGCGATCTGTGTATATGCAAATGACAAGACCAAAGCCTGAGCTGCAGAGAACACACACACACACACACACACACACACACACACACACACACACAGAGAGGTTCATGCCTTGTATTCAGGACACGCAGTTTCCATCTTTTCCTCCTGCTCCTCTGTCTCTCTATTTGCAACTCCTGCGCCCTCCTTCCCCCGGAGCTCCCCCCTACTGCTTGATGCAGCTGTTTAGTCCTGACAGGTCTGACCAGTCATTTTTGCTAACCTCTGATAGCATCTAGGTCAGTGTGATCCCAAACTGGCTTGCTTTTGTTCTCGGTTAACAAGAAATACAATGCTATTAGTTTAGGCTGGGATTCCACAAAGCTCTTAAACTCCACGTGCTTCACTCCAAGAATGCAAGCAATTCCACTCTTCTCCTTCAGCAGGGCACTTCTGTGCCTGCTCAAAGTTAGGCACATGTGAGACATGCTTGAGCTGAATCAGGCCCTCACTGAGGAGAAATAGTGTCACTTTACATTTTGTTTAGTTGGCCCATTTTTCCAGCATGTGTAATGTGCCAGCTCACTACTCCATCTCAGATGGCATACATGCAATAATGTACTTGAAAGCAAGGCTCAGGAAGTGGGAGAGATTGAGAAATCTGTGCAACTATTTCCAATAGCTATACAATAATAAATGTTCATCAGATTTTGTTAAATCTCTGAACGTAACACAGGAATTCAAACAGGGGAATTGTTTTTTGCCTCATGACTTTCTATGGGGAGCTATAAATATTACTTTACAATTCATTTTTATCTCCACAGTTCTCCACAATCACAGGTAGCCCTCTACCTCCCACTGAAGAATTAGACTGCAGGAACAGAGAGGGCTGGAGTAGAGGTGGCACATGGTGCATTGGGCACCTGAATGGGGAAACCAAGGTGCTGGCTCTGAGATCTTGGAGTATTTTTGCTCCCTGCTGCCTTCTGTATCCATTTGGTCAGTGGTGACCAAAGGGAAATGCTTTTCTCAGAAAGGTCTGCCTCAGGAAAGTAGGGACAGTAAAGTTGCAGGGATGGTTTGGTCCATTTTCATACTTGTACTTCAAACTGGTCATGCAGCATGTGGGAAAGAGCAGAGAAGCACCAAGTTTTCAAAGACTCTAGGTATTTCTTTAGGATATACAACTGAAAGCCTTTTATAAAGTACTTTCATAATTATACAGTACTATGGCCTGTGGTTAAAAAAATCCCATGGATATTACCAGCCCCAACTGGTCTGGGGTGAGGCAGGAGTTTTGTGGGGAAGATGACAGAGAGCATCTGCTGAGGAGGATGCAGGTCAGCCAGCAGGCAGGAGTTCCCCCCCATGCTCTGCTTGGCCACACCATCTCCCTGCAGTAAACATCCTGCTGAGGACACCTTCTTGCAGTTTTCTTAGCAAAGTGCAAATCCAAGGTCCTGGCAGCGATTGTTAAGGATGGGAAGGGAGGGTGCTAAGAGGATGAAGCCAGGCTCTTCTCAGTGGTGCTGAGCAATAGGACAGAAAGCAATGGGCAGAACCACAATGTTGTTAGGGTTGAAAGGGACCTCTAGACCAAGATCATCTACACCAACCTTTCTGCCAAGGCAGGATGAGCTGGAGCAGGTTATACAGAAATGTGTGCAGGTGTGTTTGGAATGTCTGCAGAGAGGGAGACTCCACAACCTCTCTGCCACCCTCAAGGTAAAGAAGTTCTTCCTCATCTTGAGGTGAAGCTTCTTGTGATTTACTTTATGGCCACTGCTCCTCATCCTGTCACTGGCCACCACTGAAAGGAGTCTGGCATCATCCTCTTGGCATGTGCCTTGGAGATATTTACATGCATTAATGAGATCCCCTCTTTAGTCTTCTCTTCAACAGACAGAGTTACAGCTCCCACAGTCTTTCCTCATGAGAGAGATGCTCCAGACCCTAAATCCTCTTTGGGGCCCTCTTCTGGACCCTCTCCAGAAGCTCCTTGTCTTTTTTGTTGTGAGGATCCTAGACCTGGACACACCACTTCAGATGTGGCCTCACCAGGGCCCAGTAGAGGGTAAGGATCACCTCCCTTGACCTGCTGGCCAAATTCTTTGCACTGCATTTCAGGATCCCACACAAGGAAACCCCAGTCACAAGGATGCATTGCCAGCTCATGTCAGCTTGTCACCCACCAGGACTGCCACGTCTTTCTTTACGTGCAGGTGACTACACACGTAGGTTGCCAGAGAGGGTGTGGAATCTCCCTCACTGGAGATATCCAAGAATCATCTGGACTTGATCCTGTGCAATATAGTCTACGGGACCCTCCTTGAGCAGGGAGGTTGGACCTACTGTGGTCCCATCCAACCTTACCCATTCTGTAATTCTGTGATAATTCTGGTTAAATTCCAGTCCTGGTAATTGCACTTTACCTGAAGGAATTCCTGCTGCTGATTCACCTGTGAAAGCCACAGTGGTCCTAGGCAGAGCCACCCAGGGTTGTCACAACAGGCTGGGTAACTGGCTTTGGGATGGGGCTCTTTCTTGCTGAATTGCAAGGATTCTTCCTGATGTGTTTTGTGTGTGATTTAGACATTTACTAGGTCAGGGAGACAGAGAAACTGAACAGATTGTTTAGTTGTTGGCATGGCCACAGGAGAGAGAAGAAACTTGTGCTCCATTTTCTGAGTCAGTTGAGTCTCTGGAGCACATCTAGGACCCAGAGCCTTCTCTGGAGAGTGAATAATACCTTCTCTGTCAAATATAGGTACTAAGAGTGCTTAGATAATTATCTCTTTGCTCCTGTAGGTGTCCAGATGTAAAGTTTTAGGTACTTTGAGGCAGTAGGAACAGGGTGGGAAATTGTGAATCAAATTCTGCGCTAACAGGACTCTCAGGCTGCAGAGCAGTGCCTTACTCTTTGTGCAAGAGATCCTAGAAAATAAGGTACTGCACAAGAAAGCACTGCAGCTAGCAAGAAATAAAGGCTTTCAGGTGTAGAGATTATGATGGCCAGTCAAAAACAGGGTGTCTGAGTTCTCTTGCTATGTTTAATTCAAAAAGGGGTATCCCTATTAAAAAAAATCCTTATATTTTTGTGGTTAGGACCCCTCTAAAATGTGTGCATTTGAATTACCTTGGAATAATGAATTTAGGTTTATTCCCTGCTTGCATCTCAGGCAGGTGCTCAGAACACTTCATTTTTCTGGTTACCAGACTAGGTCCTCCCTGGTACAAGGGAGGGATACCTTGCACATGAATGTCAGCATGGCTTAAAGGCAGACCAGGCACGTAACACCATTGCAGTACCTGATGGTAGGGGTGTGTCTTGCACAAAAGGACACATATATGGAGAACCTGTAGCCTGGAGAACCTTACCATTGCTGGAAGAGATGCAGACCTGGTACCCCCTTGATACTTTGCTGGTGAGCAGAGGTTTGGAGATGTCAGAATTGGTGATTTTTCATAACCTGTCCACGGCATGCTTGAGTAAATACTGCAAGGAGTCTTCCATTATGTGAACTCATAGGAAAGCTTCTCTTTGCAGCTCCTTTGGAGCAGATCAAAACCCTTTGCTTTCTAAAATAAACTGCTCCTAGTGCCTTTTGTAAAGCTGGCAAAAGAATAAGAGCAATCTCAGTCCACATTTTCTTCTAACTTTCCCAAACAGACGTTAAATAAAACACCCTCTACTAAAGGTAGAATTTTTTCTTTGATGACTCTATGCTCCCAAAAGAGAGCTCAAATCCAGGAAACATGAGGAAAGATTCAGCATCTTGAAGGGTGCAGATTTCATTGTTATTTTTTGCCAGTGAAAGAACAACAATGCATAAGAAAACATGTATACTAAATAACTCTAATTGCATTATAAAGAGCACCAGGCATCCTATAAAAACTTGTGCCTAAATGTGTCTGTAACAATTTGTCAACAAATGATCTTCATGCAAAAGAGCCAAAGCAATTAGCTGGGGGCTGGCTAAGCTCTGCACTCCTTTCACATGCTGTGTAGTAAAACAGACCACCACCAAAAAAAAAAAAAAATCTTGTATATCTCAAAATGCTAGGTCAGTGGTTCAGCTGTTTCACTAGAGTCTTTTCTGTGTTAATTTGCCATATTTTAGAAAGCATGTTACACATTATTCATTATTTTACCCTCTCTTCTCTCACTGCCCTGCTATGGTTTGGCTACATGTGCCTAAGAGTAAATCCCCTGAAGAAGAATTTCCATTCTCTAGAACTGAATCAACAATTAAGTTTCACCTGAAAGTGGACATATTATTCTCCAGGTTAAGGCTGATTTTAATTTATTTATATTTTCAAGCTTCTTTGACCAACAGGTAAGTAAAAGCCTAACTGTGACAATGGAATAACATTGACTTACCCCACCTGTTTCAGTTTAGTTTTTATGATTTTAAGTTAGTGCTTTCATTTAATCTAACCTGAACACCACCATCTGATTTTGAAGATATCAAGAGAAGAGTAAATGGCAGGTATACGAGTATAGAAGAGTATAATGGCAGGTATTTTCCCTCTTAAGAGGTGTTGTAATTTTATACACTAGGATAACACCTGTGGATCAAGCCACTCTGAGTTTGGATAACTGCAGACTGGGAGTACTGTGAAGATGTGACTACAAATTTGCTTATACTTCTTTCCAAGAAAATGTCTGTAAGTTATAGAGGCTGCCTTGTGTTTTTATAGGCTGGAACTGTGTTATTCATGGGATGTGGAGTACAATGTTGATTTTGTGTTTTGACTCTTCAATACTTCTGTAAATGCAGAAAGAGGAGAAAGCAATTTGGCTCCTGCTTTTCACAGATGGGAAGATATGGTCTTTGATCTTAATGCTAGAACTAGTAATCAAATGTTGGTTTCCTGGCTTTTAATGTGTGAATGAGTTGAAAGATGCTCTCGACTAGGCTAACAAGCCATGTGCAGTGGGTGAATGATGCTTTGTGTAGCTCATTCTTGACACATTTATGATATAAAACAAATGTATGAAGGTCTTTTGATCCGTGAGCTAAGGCTGCCTATGGTGACAGAGACAAGGCAGGAATATTTGGAGGTTTTGTAAAGTATCCACATGCATTGTTGTCTCCCTGCCTCTACCCTCATTTTGCTTAACTTTCTCTTTGTTATGTACAGTGCTTTCTGCTGGAATAGTGTTAATAGTCACTTCATGTGAGCTTCACTATTACACCTCCCCTGAGTGGAAATAGGGGGTGAAATCTTTTTAGACCTATGGTGTCTACATTTGGGCTTGGGAAAGGACAGGGCAGCTCTTATGTCCGGGCAGCTGCACAAAACTTGCTTGTTTCCTCTTTATCAATGAACAGCACCAAGTGCTCAAAGAAATTCAGCAGCTATATTTTGCTTGGAATTATATGTGAAGGAGGATCCTCCTTCTTGTCATTTTATTTATCATTAACAGCCATTTTAATTTCTTCCCAGTGGCAATTATACTGATATCACCACATTTAAATCAGAAATGACACTGTAGTGGTTATATTATGTTGACTGGGCATCACCTAATTTTTAAGTGGCATTCTTGCCCCATCATTGTGATTGTATCCCTTTTTAATAAGTAATATAAGAAAAGATCTATATAATGGGAAAATATACATATTAATATATTCCATGACAAACATGTTAACTTTACATATTAATCATGGTAAATAGAAGTCATGTTTTACATTTTTCCTCTTCAGCACACTATTCTCTTGACAGCTTGCTTTCCCTCTGGTTCTATTCTTTTCTGGTGTACATTCCACTGCCTCTGGTCAGCCTGTTAGTTGCTGGTCTAAAAGGAAAAAAGGGAAAACAATGTTACTGGATAACGTAATATTGCCGCTCTCCTCACTGCATTCAGGTCTGCATGAAGGGACTCAAATATGTGCAATAAACATATGTGTGTGATAATGAGATTGTTGGTGGAAAGTCATCTTGAAAAGACAAGGAGCAATTAAGCTTGCTTACTTATATAAGTTAGAATGACAAGATGCCATTGCTGGTCCCGCTCATCCATATAATAGGGTTCTCCTTCCCTGCTTAGCTGTATTGGGAGAAGCATTTCCTGTCAAACCTCTGCCACGACTCCACCATAAAGCAATCTGCCTTTCTCCCTTTCATACACCATTCATTCTCACACTTGCATCACTGTCCTGATTTCAACTGAGTGCCTGCTAGCAAGCACCTGTATTAGAATAATTTAAGAATTCAATGCAAAGCCTTCATATAACTGAGTATTTATTTGTATTGGTGTACTCTCTCGTCCAATTTTAATTGAATACTTAAAGATGTCACTGGGGAGATGTGCAGGTTGTTCACAAATGCTTAATAATGCGATGTGTGGAGTCAACAAATAATGCACCTTTCTTTTGCTATCTTGAAGATTTAGATAGGATATCTTGGATGCTATTGACAAGGAGAGAAGTGTGGAACAATAGGAACATATGATAGTGTTAGATAACAATAGCTATCCTTATGCATCTTGAATTGAATGATGAAGCCATCAATTAGAGAAATAGCCCTCTGAGTATATATCATCAACAAGATGAATACCAGTACATTGCATTTCTGAATGGAGATCTCAGTGATCTGTAATTCAGAAAGGTAGTGAATAGTATACACAGTCAAACTAATTCTATTACTTTGAAAATCAGAAATCTTTTGCCCATGTTTTTTTGGTTTTGTGGTTTAGGTTTTTTTTAGCTACAAAACTCTTTCAGACACTGGAGGTATTTGTATTTTATATTAATAACTTAAACAGTGCCTTCTCAGTTAGTATTAAGATGCCATTCTTCTTCACAGTAAGAATATTTAGTGGACACTTTCAGGGCTTAAAAGAGTATGAGGAACAGTTCTTTCTAGTTGCTTGTCTGCTTTCTTAATTAATTCTTACACACAGGCATGAATGGGGATCCATTCACCCCCTGTGAACTCTGTTAGACTCCCTCTCCATAACAAGGAGCAGACCTGGCATACACTCTATGCCATAGCCTCCATTTTCAACCTAAATTCTCTCATGTTCTCTTTGGAATATCTGATGGTTTCTATCCCTTCTGCAACTCCCAGATTTGGGTGGGGTTTTTTTGTTTTGCTTTGGTTTGGGGTTTTTTGTTGCTGTTGTTGTTTTATTTAGTTTTGTTTTGTTGTTGGGGTTTGTTTTTTTTTTAATAATCATTAATATTGTTAATGGCAGAAAGGCAACAGAAAGAGTCAAAGAGACTGAAGCTGCATTATAATAAGTAAGGAATTCCCAGCTTTTACAGTTTCTGGTTATCAGTTTAATTTCTTTTACTTACATTTCAGATTGAGTAAATATTCCAGGGCCAAAATTTTTTCTTGGATCTTTACCTATGTACCAAAATGTACAGCAGAGCAGCATTAGACAGTGAAAATGGCTCTGTAAGAGAATAAAGAAAAAATATGAGATGACTGTAATTAACAGAGTGTTTGACTAAGTATAAAATACAGTTAAAGAAATGAAAATACATTTTCATGACCACTATCTGTATTATTATTATTATTTTTGGTCAAGGGTTTTTTTAATATGGACTCCTTTGTGCAAAATCAGTTTTATGATCTAAATGTTTAGGTCCGCTTCATGTTTGTTTGCTTGTATGCAGAAGGTCATTATATTAAAAAATGGATCCTACCAGGCATGCCAGTGATTGTTGCAGTGAAGAATTTCTAGAGCCTTAGGGGATAAAAAAACAGTCACTGCCTTTCCCAGAAGCATCTGAAAGGGCTAATGAAGTTTGGTGTATCTCAAATGTATTGACAATATATGGCCTGATGTGAATAAGAAAAAGCTCAGGTCTTTCAGGATAACAGCAGGTAAAAGAAATTGCTGTAGCTTTCCCCCTTATAAACCTAATCAAATAAAACCACCTACAGGCCAATATGCTTCTTGAGTGCACTTTGCCCTGGAAATAGTGTTGTATTATCACCCAAAACATAAATAATGCAATAAAAGAAAATGGTTGATGTATTCTTAATGAGCTATTGTTAAGGCACCCTTCACTCTTATCTCTTTTCATAGCCTGATGCAAAGAGCAGCATCCAGTAGTGGAGTGCATTTTGAGTGCTGCTAGGAAAGTACAAATGAGAAAACAGGTTTAATTACACTGCTTACTGCATCTAGAGGTCCATGTGGTTTGACCGGCTGTGTTAGGACACCCTGTAATTTGGAGGAATTCTCTGTGCACTGGCACCATAAATGTACTGCTATCAAAAGGATGGTTAATAATCTAAAGTTGGCTGTTAACATTGCTGGAGCTGGTGTCTATAATTTCAGTGAGTGACCTGAATGACTCTGCAATGAAAGACTGAAATGTCACTCTCCTCCTTTACTTTGTTTGCCTTGAGCAAAGACTGCTCCAGATTGTGTACATCCACTGAGGTCCAAATGATGAAAGGGCAGTGTGTAAGGGTAGATTCAAGGCTCAGCTAAATCTCCCTGTTCTGGCAGAACAGTAGGGGAACATGAGGAAGAGGGCCTGGGTGAAAAATAGGATGATCTCCTCTGGAGCAGCTTCCACTGTGGCTATCTTTTCCCATCTCTGAGCAAGTAAGAGTGAGCCTGGCTATAGGGACTTGGCTCTCCCTTGCTCTCTTAGCTGCCAGCCACAAGTAAATCAGACCTGATGCCTGTGGCTAAAGGCAAAGCAAATGGTTTCCATTACCCAGGTATTTATTTTGCACCTGCTGCTGTGACATCTGTGTAATAACAGTTACATATGACAAAAGGTAGTCTGACCTGACTTCGAGTATTTCATTGCTTTTTTTCATTGTGCTGAGTGAGCAAGCAAGCAGAGGACTCATAGTCTTAATGGGAGGTAGAATTGTAGAATCATTTAGGATAGAAAAGACCTTTAAGATCATCAAGGTGCCATAGACCATCCAGCTGAGACACCTGTGGAGTGGCAAGTGCAAAGACCTTTGCTGTCAGGAATCTTAAACCCTTGTTTCCGATGTGCCTCGTTGGTACAGCTCAGATGCAGTAAAGGAGTAAAATACTATCAGTAAATTTCAGAAAGTTCAGTATTTGCATTTCATTTGGAAACCTATGACATTTTGGCATATTTTCACTGGAAGGCCAGAGCAAGGCTGATTGAAGATCAGTGTCGGCATTAAAATATACAAGGTATGGAGAGCTGGTGCACTTCAGAGCAAAGCCAGCCTGCCAGCCACAGAACCAGGGCAACTCTGGGACAGAGAATAGGACTGTTAGGGTTGGTGGTTTTTTTTAAATACAGCATTGAACAAAGAGATTAAGTCACCCACAAGACTCTGAAACAGTATCTTGGAGTGATACAGGCTCTTAGAGCAAATGTGCTTGTCTTCAGAGCTTGGTTCATATTGCCTGATGTACAAGTGTCAGGACTGGGGGGTGTTCAACCTTTCCACTTACAGTGTGGCAGATAGGAAAGCACTGGAACAGCACCATTCTCTGTATTCTCTCTGGTACAGTACAGCTGGTTTTGAAGGACCAAGAAACTTTTCCATCATTTGGATAAGCTTGGGTGTCAGTTGTACTCTGGCAAAATTATGACGAGAAGCGCCAAAAAAATCTAAGCGTGAGTGACCATTCCCCTCCAGGCAACTTGAAGGCACTATCAATATTTTGTTTATTGAAAATATTAAAAGGTACTGCTGCCATTTATATATGACTGGTAAAGTTCTGACTATTTCTGGAAGCAAAGAAATAATTGCTTTCACCTTCCCACCTTACATTGTCTGTAATTAGTGGAAAATGTGACATAATGCCAGGAAGATGGAAGAAAATAATCTAGAAAGCAAGGACACTGGCATTAGTGCTCACTGCAGTATATTCGTAAAGCACTTCTATTAGATTTGGGACTGTATCTGATTTACATGGTGGGGAAAAAGCCTGAACTCATCTCGGGTGAAGCCCAGACTTTGGCTTTCCTCCACACACCACTATCAACATCCTTTTTTTGCCCCTGCTAGACACTACCCTCATCTCTACAGCATCTTTTATCCACAGCACACTACTCATCTTACAGGGTTCTACTTCATACCATGTGTCCCAATGCTGAAATGTTTTGTATTGCTACAATTTCAAGTTTGTGGAAAAGGACGAATATTTGGCCCTTTCCTCTTTGCACCATGATGTGCATTTTGTGACTGCTGAACATCGCAGCTTTTCACAAATAAGAAAGGAAGAAATGCCAAAGAAGTTGCTTCATCACATTAACAGAATAAGAGACACTGCAAATTAAATCACACAGGTGGAAAAGCACCTTGGTGGGTCATTTTGGTTTTTTTTTCTTGTGTAGCTAGAAAAGATCTCACATGTTGTAAAGAAAAATTGTGTTTCTGTGGAAAATGTAAAATGTATATATTTGCCATAAATTCACTTAAATTTTGTTGCAGCGCATATAGGGAAAGCTCTGTGCTTTCTTAGGTTTACATACATTACAAGACAATTTGACCTGCCCCTGATGAAAAGGGAGAGAAAAAACTGAAACTTCCAGCAGCCTCCCTCTCTATTTTTTGCACCCTTTATTTTTTGTTGGGAGTAGTGAGGGAAGCAGAGAGAAAGAGGGAGAAGGGATGAAAAACAAAGCTATCAAGTAAGTCAAGACTGCAGCTTACAGGAGTGAGGGGAAAAGCTGGTTTTTTGAACTAGAATGGACAATAATCTGTCCTTCACAGTCCAATTCATTTAGAGAACACCCGGGAACTGGAGGGTTGTCTTTTTAGCACTTTCTCCAGAGCAAGCTTTGCTTTGCCACTGCCCATCATCTGAGAGCTCAGAGCTTGCAAAGCTGCTGCCTTTGCCACCACAGCTCTTACAGCATCATTGACTGAAAACACTGAATTTCTGCATTGACTGAACTGAATTTCTCAAGACTTTGGGAGTTATCTGGAGGCCCTGGGAAATTTCACTACAGCTTGAGGTTAGGCAGGTCTGTGCATTAAAACTGTTTTTTCCAGCAGCATGAACACACACACACACACAGAAACAAGAGGCAGGTTCTCCTCAGAGACTGTTTTTACACTGTTTCAAGAGCGTTATTCTTGCTCCTCATTTACATTCCCAGGAGAGGAAACTGACTCAATATCTCTCTTATTTGTAGGCACTTGTGATAGCAGGTTGAAGTTTCGCAGCTCAGTAAGAAGTCAAATGATCCAGTAACTGACTTTGCACCTTGATTACTGAGGATACAGGAAAAATAATGTATTTAATCCACTTTCATCTGGCTACTCTTGCCACACCCTATGCGTACCTTATGTTGCTTGTATGCAGGGGTTATTTTGGAAGTAACACAACCCAAGGAGAACCCCTCATTAGGGCTTCAATGAGGGATTACACACTGCTGTCAAGGGGCAAATAAGCTAGGCATTTTCAGCATTATTCTTGTTTAATGTTATGAAATGGCCTTCAAAACTCTGGATGCAAATAAAACTTCCCAATAGGCTGCCAGGAACAGTCATGCCAATAATGCCATGCCAATGTGAATGAAGTTGGAGTGTTTTTCTTTGCAGCAATCAGACATGGCACACAATGCATTTCTGTGGAGTTCTCTTTCTTGGGTGGTTGAAATCACTTGGCTGGCAGCCTCATGCCTCCCAGCTCACCTGAGGCATGCTGTAATCAGCCAGAACCGTGCTGCATGTCATGTCTTACTGCTTCCAGAAAATATACAAATTTCCTTTCCTTCTATGCCTTTGTGAATGAGTCCCTTAGGGGTATGGTTTTAAGACAGTGCACAAGAAGCCTTTGCACAGATCCTCGTAATGCATAATGAGATTTGTGTGCCTGCCTACTTTCTCTGCAAATGAACCCTAGAACAGCAGAAGTGACTTGGTCTGGCACTTGCTTGGTCCTTTTGACCTCCCTCTTGTGACATAAGATAAAGACTTCCCCCTCCTTCTCTTACAGAAAGCCTGGAAAGTAGGTTTTTATGATGTGCTGTCTGGTCTTGCAGTAAACAGAGACATTTCTTGAGGATTTTAGAGTCATCAGCTCCAGTTCTGAAGAAAGATACAGTTGTTTAGCACTTTGTAGGATAAACTTCTCTTAAGAGTACAGGTGCAATAAGTCTGCATGTCCTATGACAGAAGGCTTGAATGCAGAGTTTTTGTGTCAAAATGACATCAGAAAAGGCTCTAAGTCCCAGAGAGGTAACTGCTTATGACAAGTAGAAAAGTCTCACCTGCAGAATAGGTGCCAAGAGCTCATGCTCTTTCCAAGGCTGTTTTGTTATTACTGGATCCTGCAGTATTCAGTGAAATGGCTCCGTGAATATTCTCCTACAAAGACTCATGCAAGCTTCTTGCACACAGCCCATTTTTAAATTTTTTTTTTTTTTTGCAAGACCTACAAAAAAAGAGAGAAAGAACATGCTATCAAGCACCACCAAAACCTCTGGGCTGTTATGGATTGTGGGAAGGTTTCTTGCAGTCTGCCAGAATCCATGCTGAGTGCCTGGGGAGCTGAAAACTGCTCTTGTCCTGTGATAAGGGCTTAACATGAAGCAGGCTCGGCTGGAGGCACAACAACTTGTGTTGAACCAGCACTGCCAAAATGCCCCTTATACACAGCATCAACTGAAGTGACATCAAAAACTCTCCTGCCCTATAACCTAAGTAAAGAATGTGAGTTTAATGGGGAAATATACATTGAAAAGTATAACTGAGATCAAGACATTGTGTGCCTGGAACCAGCAGGCTGTACCTCACAGTTTCTCAAGTTTTGCCTTGGGCCTGGTCTAGATGTACTTCTGCACTAGTAAAACACAGCAAGTGCAGTAAGTGTTTACCCCCTTTGAGGTTACCATTTCATCTGGTCTAATAAGATCCAGCTTTAATTTATGTGTGTAGCTGTGCCTGTGAGAGGCAGGAAGAACACACCAGCTGGGGAGGAAAAAGGAAAAAGAAAAAAAAATATTCCTGGGTACCTACCCAAGGAGTTAATGCATTGGGGCATATGTGAAGGAGTTAAAACACTACGCAGGTACAGATCCTGTGGCAATTACAAATGTTATTGAAATAAAAACCAGAAACAGGAAGCCAAAAAACAGGTCCCTAAGGCAGGCATCTGTCTTAAATGATATCATTTGTCAAGTTTCCAGCATTTTGTGGTTGTGAACACAAAAAGAAGTTCTGTGTTACACTAAGGACATTACATACTCATTAGTCGGAATGTTCCTGAAGTACATAATACAGGATTTTCATTTAATAAGAAGCAGCTACTTGCAACTGCGTTGCACATAAAATAAATTCTGGGCACGCTAATTGCCATTCAAGGATCTTCTACCTAATTTTTGACAGGTTTTTCTTCCCCTCCCCCCTTAGACTACACTGCATAGATTGTAAGCAGATTCTATTGCTAAAGTTTTAAAATTTTTGGAGAATATTTTCTTATTTCTGAAATCTGAATTTCTTCAGTCATGAATTACGAAGGTTTTAATGCAGATATTAAAGAATAAAAGAAAAAAACCCAAGTTATCTACAGGAATATTGTAGCAAGAAGTGGTGTCGTAAGAAGGCAAAAATACATACACATACATATACATATACACATACACATACACATACACATACACATACACATACACATACACATACATATACATATACATGCGTGTCTCTTGGTACAATAACTGCCCCAGTCATCCCCCCTTCTTGAAGAACAAACCTAGCTTTAATTAATTGCTTTAGTTCCTCTATCTGAACACTATTAGTGCATTAGTTTTAACTAATATATAAGCTTCCCCCTCGCTGCCCTGCCAATGACCTTAAGCTTCACATGGTAGGAAAGCCACTTGCTGTAGAATAGAAAAGTAATTTATCCACCATGATTGTTCAGCCCTGGCCCCTCTGTAAAACAGCAACTGACAATTGTGCTGTGTTATGGATGGTACATTTGTGGTGTGTACAATAGTGTGCAGAGCATCAAACTCACTTCCCTGAACACTGCCGGCAGCATTTGAAAAGTGATCGTAGAGAGAAGCGACCACTTGCTGAGTGATGTTCCTCCATTTCCAAATTTTTTTTTCCAAGTAACTCCCCCCTTTTTTTTTCTGAAAAGAAAGATC
Organism: Ammospiza caudacuta; assembly: GCF_027887145.1. Taxonomy (NCBI): domain Eukaryota; kingdom Metazoa; phylum Chordata; class Aves; order Passeriformes; family Passerellidae; genus Ammospiza; species Ammospiza caudacuta. The sequence continues at coordinate 96,263,186 of NC_080593.1, read as the reverse complement.
AGTGTTTCTCAGCTTAAGAGCAGTATGTAGTTTTCCATTCATAAAAGTATGTCATAATAATAACAATGAAAAAAGAGGTTACATTGCTTTTATTTTACCTGGGATTTCCCTGCTTCTTTCCACATTTCAGCATTTAGCATATTCCCTCAAAACATAATAAATTTCTATTCTGTAGCTTAAGGGATCCATCAGTTAAAATGTTAGTCTTTCATCTTTATTACCCTCCCATTAAAATGAAAGAAACCGGGACACACTTCAGTTTAGAAGAAGCAATTTAGTTGGTAATGTCCTTACTACTCAAGTCTTTACAAAGAGAGAAAGTGCATTATTGCTTATATTTCACACATCTATCTGCATAAGAAGCAACTAAAGCTTTCAGACACATATGATATTAAATTTAATAATATTCTTTGATTAGATTATTTTATTACAACATTTTTCCATTACTAGTCATTTCCCGTACACATTTACATTCATAAAACCTGGAGGTTTTTCTTTGTTTGTATGTGTTTATATGTATTCATAAAGCAAGGAAAAGATTTTCTGGTTTGCTATAGCTGTTAGATTCGAAAAGAACAGATTAATAACTAGCCACCACGTAGGACTAGGTTTTCTTGTACACTGCACCAGTAACCCTTTGCTATAATGAGGACACAAAGAGGCTCACATCAGGCTGCTCCTCTTCTTCATAACTCAAAAGCGTCACAGTGGCAATAGCCTCTAGTGCTATTTGTCTTTAGTGCAGTTGTGACACTTCGGCATGATCCATAATTTGGCAGCTATTTACCGTGACATTTCCCTTCAGTGCAGCCATAACATTCAGTGAAGCCATTATTTGGTTCCATTTACCATATAAATTGTATTGTCGTGCATGCATGCTAGCAGCTACATTAGGTACCTGAAAATGAGTAAATCTTGTAAAATAGATACTAACAGCTATTCAGCAGAGAAATTTCTTTACTCCTCAGACAGAAGTAGGAATATATATAATATCTGCAAACACTACTGCAAACTTTTCCTTGAAAGATTGCAATTATCTGTATTTACATGACACAGCAGTTATTCATATCCACTTACTAAATATACACTGTATGTGCATATACATTGCACACATTTGCACGCATACAAACATACAGCAAACTACTGCTTGGTAAAAACCCAACTTGATTCAAAAAGGTATTAGGAGAATCCAGCATAGCAATTAAGTAGGAAGCATATCTGTAAAATGTGCTGAGGGTTGCAAGCCAGGAGAGAGCGAGTGAGTACGTGTGTGTCCGTGTGCGCGTGCGTATGCACACATGTGACAGACTCAGGAAAAAAGCCAGCTCTTCATCTAGTTCTTTGTTGTTTTTCCATGGAAGCATATGTGTGTAGGGAAGGGAAATTCGGTTATTAGCCTCAGCAAACAATGCCAGATTCCTCTGTAGCAAATTCATTTAGAAAGGTAAAATTAGGATGTAGTGCTAGCAACCACATCTCAATGAGCTGCTATTATTAATAGTATTATTATTTAAATCCCTGCTCTCTACATATAGTATACTTAGTACTTCCAAGGCAAATGTATTATTATTTTTAATCATTTAAGTCCCCACTGTGCACACAGCTTTTAATACACCTTTTTTGCAAGCATATTAAGTGTATTGTTATTAATCCCTTGCTGTGACTCTACAGTATTTCTTTTCCTTGTATGTTCAATGTCCTATCATCATTTAAACCTCTCAGTGTGTGCATGCCATATACATTTTCCAAGGCATCTAATATTTAAACATTATTTAAATCCATCATATCTTACTTATTCAAAGGCAGCCATGCTCCCACAACTTTAAGTTTGCAGAATGTACTTTTAAATAAACAGAAGTTGGGCTTTTTTCCCCCTGCTGCAAGACAAAATTTATTACGAAACTCATCAAAAAGGCCTTATCTGCATGTTAAGAAATACTCTTCACCCTCTCTGCATTGATAATGCTCTCTTACAGCAATTTGAAGCATAGAAGTTGTATCTTTAAAAACAAAAATTACTTCTTCGTTCCATATTCATTCATGGAAGAGTTATCATGTTGACCCTGAGCTACCCCTTCAGCTTAACATAAACATTTGATGAAAAATACAAGCCCAATGACCATAGCCTAACCTAAACACCAGAAGGGCTACGAAATTTGTACACTGGCTATCCAAGTTATGCATACAACAAAAGTAATCCTTTTATTAATGCTGTGATCAGTATGAAAGTGCTAAACAACAATCTGAAGCCAAAATTAAAATGAACAACATTTCATATCTGAATATATATATGTGTGAACCCTCCAAAGGTCCCTCTCCTCCCCCATTTTGATCAGTGAAGAAGCCTGGGGCAGTTGCATTATGCAATGTTATATATGAAGTAACATATTAAAAAGAAAGTAGAATGTATGTCCAAACAGAATCCAGTTACAGGAGGAATTTTCTATGACAAAAACATATGGAATTCACTGCCTCAGAAACACCAAATCTATTGAACTGACAGTGATCAACACATCTGAAAGTTGGGCCACTTGGATGGCTTTGGTCTTTGCAGGAATTTGATTCGAAAAAATTGTTACTCATGCAACTCTTCTGTACATATCACAGATGTAACCAATTGGTTTTTTGTTTGGTTTTTTTTTCTTATTTTGCCACAGTACATCCCAAACAACCTTGTTTTTTTAAGATGCATTTAATGACCAAGGACTTCACTTTGTCCCTGAGCAAGGAAAGACAACACATATGCCTAGGAATAAAATGCTGAGAACTTTGAATGCTCTGTATGGTACTTGAGTGTTGGTATCCTTCTAGCATTCAGCTGGAAGGCCAATATACCTTCCTAATAATGCAAAACTCAAACACAACACAATATTTTTATTATCAGAGATGAAAGAGGAAATATGTTTCTAATAGCAGATCTTACTTAAAACAAAAATGATGGTGGCTTGATGCTCACCTTGAGTAAGAGAGAAAAATGGTCACAAAGGCTCAATCCATTCCACCTTTACCCAAAATCACCAAAGTGAGACTAAACCTAGTAGTCAGGCATGGCCCAAGAGAGAGATAATTCTCCATTGTACACAATTCTTTATGATGCTAATGACATATGTACTAAAAATTTACATTAAGAACGCACTAAATCAAAATTAATAATATTTTTCTGTCAGCATTAATGAATAAAATCTATGTTTTCCTGTGTTACAATCAAAAATGGTGTGTACAGCCAGTCCTGAAAAATGCCCTAAAATTAAGTTTTGGATTTTTTTCTTCAAGCCCTAGCCATTATCAGTCTATCATTATATTTATTATGAGGCATATGATCTTAGAAAATTTCCATCTCTTCAACTGGATACAAATGAATGTAATTTCAAAAGATGTGGCAAAATTGGCCTTTATGATCTTAAAAGTTTGCTATGGAAAAAAAGATGTAGAGCAAGCAGTTTCAAGTATTTTATTGTTCTGGAAAATATTATGCTTCTAGCTGGAATTCCCACTGTATGTACCATTAATAATATTCACTAGGTGAAGAAGAATTTTTGAAACTTTACAAAACCTTTTAACTGAATTTGCTGAAAAATCTATGGCTGAGCATCAGTACGTGTACCAGGTATTGTGACTACAGACCTAAAATGATCTTGCTGCTTGTAAGAGGGCTTCTGCAGAAGCAGTATTTGGTAAAAGTAGAAGTCCCTTCCCATTTGAAGAATGATCAGTCAAATAACTCTAAAAAACAGAATATCTGAAAAAGAGCTAGTCACCAAGAAACATATAATTATGAATAAATACCACAAATATTTAAATAGCTTTAAAAACTTTATTTAATCTTCAAAAAAATATACAGGGCATGAACACACATGAACATGGCTCAAAATCCCATTCCAATAATCTTTCAATGCTGACTAAAGGGGAGACTGGACAATAAACAGTGGAAAATGAAAAGGAGACAAAATGAAAAGGCAACAAAATGAGACTACATTGCAACTTGTAGTTAAAGATTTAAAAGAAAATTGCGCAGTTGTTTAGAGTTATGAAAGACAGGATTAAAAAAAAAAAGTCAAGTTGCTTAATATTACTGACATGTCAGAATTGGAGGATAAATTTCCCTGCGTAACCAGTCAAGGAATATTACTATGATCCATGATACAACTGAATTATGATTATCATGTTTGTGACAGAAAATCAAGAGCATTTTTTTCCCAGAAACTTCAAAAGATTAATAGAGCAACCCAAAGATACAACTCTTTACTTATTCTTGTTCTAACAATTTTATTTTTAAATCAGGGAATCAAAATTGCTGAAAGATTTTTTTTCTGAGCTGAACTACAGATGAAGTCTTATCAAATCAGGCTGACAGACTAAATCTGCCTCTGCATCAAGACTTATTCTGTCAAGAACAATGTTCTTGTCTCATGCTAACCTAAGTGACAATATCAAACACAGGCCCATTATGTCCCTGCTACAGCCACTGATTTAAACACTTTTAAGAAAATAAAAACAAACAAACGAAAAAAACCCAACAAACCCATCCCTTTTTATTAACACTTTAATGCTGTTTTTTAATATAATATCCATTACTAAGCTTAAAAAAAGAAATTGTTTCTAGTAAATCTGAGGCATAAAGTGCCCATTTTCTCTCTTCTGATTTATATCATTGTTCTGTTTTTACAGCTTACTGTTGACAGAGTGAGGTAATTCAACTACAATTTTTCCAATGTTTTTTCCCATGTACATGTAATCTACAGCACGGAATACAGATTCCAAGCCAGTGAACTTGCCCTCAGGAGACATGTCTCCAAAGTCCACCTCACAAACCAGGTCTCCTCTTTCATACATCTTGAACAAATGCTGCAGAGCCATTTTGTAGTCAGAAAGGTAATGGTTCAAGAAGAAACCCCGGACGCTAGCAGACTTCTTCAATAGTTTTGCTGGCAATAACTCTGCTTTAACGGGCTGGAGGCCAGTGGGGTTTTGGTAGCCAGCGATAAACCCAATAACTATCAGGCGCCCTTTGATAGCCAAGGCATTGAGAGCCAAGTCAAACATCTTTCCTCCAACAGATTCATACACCACATCCACACCTTCGGGGTAGTCCTTCCTAAGCACAGATTCGACATTTTCAGTTTTATAGTTGATGGTACGGTCACAGCCAATGGATTTCAGAAAGCCACCCTTTTCATCACTGGAGCAGGTTCCAATTACATGGCATTTTGCCTTCTTTGCAAGCTGCACAGCGAACTGGCCCGTTCCTCCAGCTGCTGCTGTCACCAGAACCTTCTGGCCTTCAGACAGGTCTCCCAGCTCTTTCAAACTGAGGTATGCAGTTGCGCCACTTACCATTAAAGTGAGGAACTCGGGTTTCACTGAGGGTAGAGGGACTGCTTGTCTGGCTGGCACAACTGTGTACTCAGCAAAGGAACCTGCTTTCACGTAGGCCACAGCCTGACCCACCGAGTAATCTGCACTAGCACTGAGTCCTAACGCTACCACTTCACCGACACCTTCAAAGCCTATATCAAAGGGGGGCTTAACTGAGGCGTCATATCGACCAGCTGAGTAGTTTATATCAGATGCATTGATGCCGACAAATCTAGAAGAAAACAAAAATGTTTTAAGAGATTTACTCCTTACCAAGTTTTCATCGTATGAGAAACCTTATCAAATTTGTGGGATAAGTACAAGACTTGTTCTAATTATCTGTATATTTGAATAACAAGCAGACTCCAAAGATTACTTTCATCAGACTTCCATAGTTTGCATTCTGTTATTCTAGAATTACAGACAATTTTTCTAAACAAAAAGAAACAACAAGAAGCTGTAAAAAGTAAAACCCAAACCCAAAACAAAACAAAACAAAATCCCTTATATTTTCCTTAGGTCCACTTGACCAAGCTAAAGAAGTTGAAAACAAATCTGTAAAAGATTAAAGCGTGAAAATTAACTGACCACTTCATACAAGATTTCAAAACACAGAAGAATGAAACATGCAGAGCAGTAAATATGTGGATTCTGGCAACAAATTTATATTTTTGAATATAATAATACTGTTAATGACTAATGATCATATTAACTATTGATGTCACTTGCAAGGTCATGTTACTGTAGGCAAGTACTTTTTAATTGATGGAGTCACTGCAGCAAATTTGCCTTTTGATGTAGCTAATGTCAATGTTAAAATATTTTTCTTTATATAAATTACTTGCAACACATCAAAACAACCTTGCAGAGAAGGAGTAAAATTGTAAAACTGAATATCAAGTCCTACTGACCTCTAACAGGTGAAAATGGATGGCTTTTTTTAGAGAAAGATAAAGATATACTCATAACTTGATTAAGCTCTAGGAGATAATTCCTAAGACAAAGTTATGATCTAGCTCAAATACAAAGATCTTTTTTTATAGTAACTATGTACACAGGCAAGAAAAAAGAGACTGGGGAAGGTTCTGCTAACTGGAAAATGTAAAAAAGAAACACATGAAACGGCACATGCCAGGACTGTTACTATGTGTGGATGTGACAGCCTAAAAGGTGTACTTGACACCATGCAAAAGCTGCAGAAGTAGGCAAACAGTGCACTTTTCATTGTTGCAGTTATCAACAAGCTCAGCTCATATATGTGTGTAGTTTTAAATTGCTTGCACACAGAGCGGGGAGAACTAAAACCGCTTTGCTCCTTTTGATATTCTTCATTCTTTACAGCACGGGGAGCTTCAAACTTTCACCAACGTTATTTATAAAAAGACACGTAAGCGTAAACATATCCATGCATAAAATAGGCAAAAGTGACTGTAGCTCTCCGTAATCCTGCCTTTAACTCGCCGCTCTGCCGCAACAAAAAATGCCTACGTCTTGTCCGCAGATAAAAAAATCTTCTATTATCCCGCTCTGCGGTAACTCCCGTACAGGAGTGCTAAAAGATGTATAAAAATTGGTAACGGAGTTGCAGCTTCCCGTGTCCCTCGGGCGCCAGGCGAGACGTGCCGGCGCTGCACCAGCCTCCTCCCGCTCTCACACCCCAACTTCTGGGGAGGGCAGCGGAGGGTGGGAGCCCGGAGAGAGCTGCGCTCGCCCCCTCACCGGCCCCACGGCTTCGCCCAGCCGGGGCTCTCGGTGGCTGCCAGGCCAGCCCGGGGCGCCCGCTGTGCCCCGGCCCCAAGCCGCAAAGGAGGTCCGGGCTCCCCGCTGGGCTCAGCTCGCTGCTCCCGCTCCCGGCGCGCGTCTGCCCGGGCAGGACGCGGAGCAGCCGCGCCCGCGGCTGGGGCAGCGCACCCCGACACGGCAGGCAGCGACAGCAGAACAAGCCCCCCTGGTTTTAAGACCTTCCCCTTCTCAGCGCTGCACGCTGGCGGCCGGAGCACAAAGGCAGGTAGCACAACCAAACGCTCCGAGGACAAAAACTTTGCGTGCGGGGAAGGGCAAGTCGCGCGGGGGGCCGGGCGCCTGCCGAGCAGGGCTCCCGCACACGCACCGCCGCTTTTGTTCCGCAGCCGGAGAGGATGCGAACCCTTCCCCGCCCGGGCCGCAGCGCAACTTGTGCGTGCGGCTGCGGGGAGCGCAACTCGGCGCTGCCCGGGCGCTCACGCCGCGCCGGGCAGGGGATGCGGGCTCTCCGCGGGGCCGGCCGCCAGCTGCCCCCGCACACTCACCCGTGCGCACACTCTCCGTGCGCACACACACAGACACACACACAGACACGCGTGTTCGCACACCCGCTCCCCCCCGTCTCTGCGGGGCGGCCGTGCCACGGGAAATGATGCTCCCTGGGCTTCTGGGTTCATCACTATTAATCAGCGCAGCCCTCCCCCCGTATTTTTTTTAAACCTCCTTTTTATTGTGTGCAAACTCAAAACTCCTGGTCGCGTTGTAAGGGCTTCCCCCTCCCCCCCCCCCCCCCCCCACCTTTTATTTTTTTAAACAAGATTGTTTAGTCTTAGATTCCTTGCACATTAAAACGATCATACGCACCGTCTGGACTAAAACATAGCGTCTAATTTGCCTTGTCATTCCAGCTGACAGAAGTGAGGTGGTAGGATGTGCGTGCAGTTTCACAGCTTATTTTGCTTTTAAAAGTAGGAAAAAGTACGAATTACAAGTTGAAGATCAGTTTACTAACTTCCGAGACCGACGAAAGTAGAGAGCATGGAAGAAACAATTACTTAGGGTGCTAGTGGGTTTTAAGACACCTTCCAGATATTTTGTGTTGCCTTCATTCACTTTCTTACTTTAAATTTGTGCTTTAATTTAGAAGTTACTAGTTGAGCTTTGCCCCTTTCATCTCAAGACAAACCTGAGGCAGGGTGTGAAAAAAGCCTGAGATTGGCTTTTCTCGAAATAATTATGCACATTGAGTCACCCGTTTTATTTATACTAAACAGTGTTGAAACCCCTCGTACTGTTTATTATAGAAAACAGGAGGACACTGCCGGGGGGGGGAAGAAATGCTGTTTGTGTACCACAACAAAGAGTGAGACACCAAAAACCAGCATCACAGCCTTAAACACAGACAAAACAAAGTCATCCAAACCAGCACTACGCAAGAAAAACATTATTTAGACCAAACACCCAGCAGGAATAGCCCTCCACTTTTCCCACTGGGACCCATCCCTTTAGTCCCCTGGTTCAAAAACAGAAACTTTCTCAACCCCTCTTACTCCCTTTTCTAAAAACTTTGTTCCCATCTTCCAGCCCAAAAGTAAATTCTTACAGTTACTTTGGCAATGAAATGCATCGCTTCATCAATAAAATCTCGAAAATCCTGCAACAACTTTAAGAAGGACCAAACCTCCACAGCCTTAGGCCCTTGTCCTGACACGAAATGGAAAACCCTTGCTTCCACACCCGCCCCTCTCTTCCCCCCCGGAAAACAGGACAAACAGACATACAACACTTAAATGGCTTCACTGAGGATTTATCACCATTTCCCCTCCCCTTTCTCTACTACACAGAGTCAAAGTACAAAAAAATAGCTTAAATTAATTTCTAATTCTGAAAGATTTTTGAGTAAAAGATGGGTTATTTTTTCTGTATAAGACGTAGAAATAAGAGTTGCTGGCGTAGCTCTCTAAAGCAGAAGAAAGTTTCCCCTAACTGCATCTTATTTTAAAATATCTATCCACACACAGATTTTAATTTCCTACTCCCATAAATCCCACACCAGATTTTATTGTGGTGAATGACGATTGTTTTGCAGGAAAAGCTCAAAGCAATTAATACTATTCATGGGCGTGACTGGGACTAAAATGAAGAAATCTGAAAATGCCCTCTTGGAACCCAAGTATTTCCTTGTTTTGTTTTTAATTGTATGCTTCTACCTATAAGAAAATGTGTAGTTGTATTTGAGCTTGGTTGTTTGTTTTCTCAAAAAACTAAATAGTCAGGGACTCATCCCTTCAGGATGGCATAGTCCTTCCCCAGATGACAGAGAGAGGGGAAAACATTCAGAACTTGCTTCTTGCTGCAGCTTGTACACAGTGAATGTTTTACAGTAATGTAATTCTGTGTCTTCTATGATATTCTTCAGAAAGGAACAGTAAAGACAGAAGAAATGCCACAAGTAATACAAAATGTATGAACTCTACATCTAGACTTCATCACTCACCTCTTCTTCCCCTTCATCCCCACACAGGCATGTGTACCAGTAGAGGAACATGTGTGTGACAGGCTGATGTGTTAAAGCCCAGCAATTGCCTGCCTGAATCTGTGGACCAGCTCCTGCCTTTAGCGTGGTACGAGCCCTTTTACCATGAAGTGTGCATGTCCCACGAGCACCCAGGAGCCCACCCAGCAAAAGGAGGGAGGAGAGGGAGATGGGAAGAGTTACATTGAAAGCTGTTAAAAAAAAAGGAATAAATTTTAAAAATTTACAGGAGGGCAGGCAGGGGAGCTGGATGAGAAAGACTCCAAGTGCATGTGTGGGAGGGAGGGGAGTTGGGAAACAAGGATGTCACTCAGCCTTGCATCACCCAAGTAGAGTACTTGCTACTTGTATCTCAAAGTCTTTTGACCTCTTCCACAGAAAGGAATTTAACTCCAGCCGGATGGCTGCTGCACGCCATTACTGTTTCAGTCATTAGTGGATGCAGCAACACAGTGTCTTACACTTCCGAGGTCTGGAGGGAATTTGGGTCTCAGAAATCCCAGTGGGAGATGTCAGCATCGAATTAAAGCGCCACATCAGCTTTCTCGTCAGCTCCTGGAAGAACTCCTGCTCTTTCTCCTTATCACTTCTTTGCCCTGTATTTGTGTGTTGCATATGGACACATACATGTCATACATACATGTCACAAATATGCACGCAGTCACACACTGCCCTAGCAGACCTCGCAGCACTGCTCTCAAGCCAACTTAGTGCTGCTTAATACATTTAAACTCCCACGGCGAACACGGCAAACTATTTGCTACTACGATTCCCTTGCTTGACAAGAACCTGAGAGCGCTGCTCTCTCCCGTGCCAGCCAAGCAGTCTGCTCCAAAGTTCCCGGAGTTTCGGCTTCCCCTCGTGAGCAGAGAAACCCCTGAACTTCAATAGACTTAGTTTTACGCAAGGAAGGACGGCGTCTAGGAAGGAGGCACCGAGAACAAACAGGTTTTATGGAGACAGCTGTGGGGGGAGGCACGTTTGGTCCTCGGAGTCTTCATTTCACGGCGAGCTGGTCACCGCGCCGGACGTGGGATTTACGGTGCATTATGCTAAGCAAAATGTCACCTCCTCACATTTCGCCCGACCCGGCTCCTCGCTAAAAGCCACCAACAACAGCGGGCCCGCGTCCTGCGAGGGAGGCCGCGGGCCGCCCTGCCCCCTCCGCTCGGCGCGCAGGGCTGGGGGTGGTGCCGGGGCTGCCCGGGCGGCGGGCCCGGCCGCGGCCTCCCCGGTGAGTCACGGCTGCGCGGGGGCGAGGCCGGAGAGCGCCGTGAGGGGCAGCGGGGCCGCGCCGAGAGACAGCGGCCGGGCCAGGCCCGCCCGCGCAGCCGGGGCGCTGCGCGGGTGCGCCGGGGACACACTCATGCCCCGGGCACGACGTGCGTGTAACGAGCTCGGGCAGGCCCCAGGGAGGGGCCCTGCGAGCGCTTCCGCCGTCTCACTCCTTGCTCCTTGGCACTGCCCGAACATAACACTCGCCTCTTCCCCCCCTCCCCCGCCCCCCCTTTGGCACAGGGGCCCTGGGGTGTTCTCTCTTCCTTCGAGCAGGCGCACGCCGGGAGCAGCGCGCACAGACAGACAAACACACACAGCCCCGCCACAGGAGGAGGAAGTGTCACCCCCACACACGTGGATAAAGGTGACAGAGCTGTAGCACCAGCCGTTCAAAACAACAACAATAAAATGAAATTAACAGTCGCCAGATGGCGGCTGGTACAACTTTGGAGCCGGTCTCCGAAGTGAGGAGAGAGCAGGCCACAAGGCGCCAGGAGTCGGCGGGGGCGCGGGGCCGGAGCGCGGGGGGGCGGGCGGGGGCTCACCTGTTCCTGACCAGGAGGTCTCCGTCTCCCGGGAGTGGCACGGGCGAGTCCTGCTGCAGGGTGACCGCTTCCCTGAAGTTTTGGCTCAGCTTCGTCACCACCAGCTTCTTCATGGAGCTGGGGATGGACGAGCCCTGGAAATCCAGAAACTGACGGGAGTAGGACATGTCCAGGATGGGCCGCGACCAGCTGCCGCCGAAGGACCAGGCAGGAGCTGCGGCGGCGCAGGACGGCTGCTGCCGCCACCACCACCGCGCTGCCCGGGAGCTCAGCGAAGCGCCGCTTTTCGCGCTAAAACTCATGCCCTGCCTCGGCTCTCCTCTCCCGCCCCGCTCGGCAGAGCTCCGAATGGGATTCTCCAGGCAGCTCGCAGGACGCGCCGGCAGGAGAAACTCCCCGCTCGCAGCTATGTGTGTACGTAAACAGAGCCCCAGAGCAGCAGGCTCTCCCTCCCCTCCCAGCCGGCCCCGCCGCCGCACGGAGACGCCGCCGGAGGAGCAGCGGCAAGATGGTCCCCCTGCAGCAACCGCTCGTCTTCTGCCGCCGCGGGCACTACCGAGGGGCGAGGCCGGCCCGCTCCCGCGGCCGTCCGTCCCGCTAGTCCCTGCCTGCCTGCTCTGCCTTGCCAGCCAGGCAGGTGTGCGGCGGGCCGGAGTATCTCCTAAAGGAGATGGTGGTGGTGGTGGCTTTTAATTTGCACCCTGCCTCTAACTAAGAGGTTTAAAAACAGGCGAGGGGGAGAGGGGAGGGTAGACAGACGGACAGAGAGAAACGCCTCGGATTAGCCCCCCCACCCCGTTCTTTAGTTTACAAAAAGAGGGTATCTCCCTACCAAAAAAAAAAAAAAAAAAAAAAGAAAAAAAAGAAAAAAAAAAAAAGGGGAATAATAAAAAAAAAAAAAAAAAGAGTAGGAAGAAAGCACGGTAAATTATCGGCCAGGAAAGGTTAGAGAAGTGGGGAGAAGTTGCAGCTAATCTCCTAATGTTGTTATTAGCCGCCGCCGAGGAGCCGCTGCCCGCGGGCGGACGCCCCGCCCCTTCCGTGCGAAACGTTTCACTTCCTCGCAAGGTGCTACGAATCAACCCCGAGACGGCGGCGGCGGCTCCGCGCCTGCCGCGGGAGGGGATTTAAACGGGCGAAGCTCTTCCCGCCGTCGCCGTCCTGCCGGGAGGGGAAGGGTAACAGGCTGCTGTCAGTTTGCTTGGGTCGCAGGGGTTTCCCCCGATCCCTGATACTGCCAGAAAATCTCGCCCTCCCTTCCCCTCCTTGCTTCTTTCTTTCTTCTTAGAAAAAAAAAAAAAAAAAAAAAAAAAAAAAAAAAAAAAAAAAAAAAAAAAAAAAGAAGAAAAATTAGTCATCTCTCTCTGTAGGTTACGTTTGGGTGAGGGAACCTGCGTAGGGAATCAAGTGGGTGAAGGGACCGAAGTCAGTGTTGTTACAGAGCCACCAATCCCAACTTGGTACAACTGCGTGGAGAAAGGCAATATAATAGAGATGTTGCATTGATGTCGCGTGTAGTTCCCAGAATTAACTCCATCCTACCAGTATAAACAGCTCAATGCTTAATTGTGCGGTAATAAGAAGAAAGAAAATCCCCTTCTGCCCGAAAAAGAACAAAACTGCAGTTCCAAGTGCTTTCCTTTAGGAATCAGCTGGGTAGTTTTTATTTGCTTTCTTGCCTTTAAAAAAAAAAAAAAAAGGGAAGAACCCTTCTGTTCTCGCAGCTAACATTATATAAATCCCCAGACACATACTGTGCAAAATGTATTAGCAGTATGTTTCATATGCTGCAGTTCTCGCTCTGCAATCTGTTGGTATTTTAAAGTAAGGATGAACTGTAATCTCCCATAAATCATTTTTAATTCAATGCTGAGTAGACGTGTGCCACGGCGAAGTATCAGCTCCTGCCTGCCTCTTTTTTTTTTTCTTTCTCTTTTTAAGTTTGCTGGAAGAAGACCTTTGCTGAAGTTAAATCAGCACATGCGTTTTGCGCAGCACTTCAGCAAGTGGATTATAATAACAACCCCCTCAACGCGTGTCTCACATGAGGAATCTTTTATGCCGTGCTGTATTAAGACTTTTTTTTTGTCATATTGTTTAGCTCTGGGAAAGGGAAAAAAATGAAAACAAAGCAATTAAAAAGATTGACAGGTATGGGTTTGTGTGAGACCTATTTGTAATTGTCAGGGTGACGTGGGCAAGAGGAGGAGGAGTAACAAACTGAAGCAGGAAAAGCAGCTCGATGTGTCTGTCTATCAGTTGAGACTGTCTGAGAGCCCTGGGATCCGAATGTGTGTTATATTTCAGTGAAAAGAGAAGAGAGGGAGAGTGGATCTCTTTCTCTCCCAGGAGTTTAGGGGGGGGGACAGTTCACGTTAATCTGTCCCACTCAGTGAATGTCTTTTCTTCCTCCCCCCCTCCCTCTCTGCACACACTCTCCGGGGTTTTTCTTGGTTTTGGCAAATTTTTTGTGTGTGTGTGTTGTTTTTTGTTTTTTGGGTTTTTTTTTTTTTTTCTTCTGTTGCAGATCGAGATCAGCAAAAAAAAAATCCATGATAAAAAATGTGTTTGCATTATATTTAGTAGCAGAAGAATCTTCGATTTGTGGAAGAGAAAAAAAAGGGAGAGCAAGAGAGAAAAGTAGTCCTCTCCGGTGGTGACACTGTTTGATCTGTGACTGTTTGGAAGGTGGAGGAGTGACTGACATTTCCCATCCGGTGTATATGTATGTATGGGGGCTTTACTCCTTTTTATGATTTGCTTCCTTGCTCTTAGACTAAGTGCTGGGAGGAGAAGGAGAGACTGGATCGACCTCGTTTTTTGCACAATGAACAAACTATTACCAACGCAATAAAAAACCAAACAAACAAAAAACCCCCCAACAACAACAGCAACAACAACACACAAATCCACGAGCTTGAAACAAGCCAGCGAGCGAGCGAGAAAGTTGCGCTTTGAGACTCTTTGATCTCGGAGAAAGCCTGAGAGGGGGGGAGTGACTGAATTTACCGTCTCATCGCCGCCGCTTGCTCGGCTCTCCACCGCGAAGGAGGAGAAGAAGACGAAGAAGTGATTAAGGAAAGGAGGGGGAGAAGGGGAGAGAGAAAAAGGAGGAGAGAAAAAAAAAAAGGA